>NW_011500175.1:166193-228347 GCF_000495115.2 Populus euphratica
TGAAAGCAAAACTTAAGCATTACAAAAATACAAAGAGAGAAAGCAAGAGCATGATCTTGATCTGGAAATCAAGATACCTAAATGCATGGCAAATACCTCATTTTATATGCCAAAATTGAAATTAATTAATTTGATGACTAATTAATGAGTGGGTGGCTAACTCTTGACTTGGTGACAATCTTTATCTTCTATTATTTGCCTAAAATGTCATTGATAACGTCAGAATTGAAACCACTTGGCATAGGAAAGTTGTAGGAAATTATCTCAGTTTTTTAGAGAAAAAAATGGAGGTCATTTGGACTTCTATAGCTCTAGATATAGGCCAAAAACTGTACAGTATTTGGGTTGCAGCACAGATTCAGATTTTTTTGTTGTTGCTACAATTTGGACTTGAAAATAATTATTTTAAATCTTGGGCTCCATATAAAAGTTGTATACATATGTCTTACCTTTCCATCCATATAAAATAGACATAAATCTGAGATATACAGCTTCATATATGACCTAATTATTGAACAGTATTTCGGTTTGGACTGCACCAACATCTCTTTTTTAAGTTTAGCCATCACTTTGTCCTTTTAATTTCAGTTCTTAAACTCATCAAGCAATACTTTCATTTATGTGATAGGCCTGTATTTAAAATGAATATTTGTCATAAATTAAAGGTATCTTATATTATTAGATATGCTATTATAAAATATGTTTTAGTTAACAAGCTATTAATACTTTAAGTGCAAAATGATAATATAAAACCTTGATAAAAATGCACTTTTAAGTGCTAATCAGCAATCTAGTTTATATAAATATAAAGTTAAAACTTAGGCCTAAAATATTCATGAAGAATCTAAGACTCAATTATGTTATTTTTTAGTCCGAATTTTAGCATCAAAAGAGAAGTCTGAATTTATACTACAGCCCAAACACTGTTCAATGTTGATCTATATCTTTGATTCTAGAAGTTCAAAGGAGCTCATTCTTCTTTTAGTGGAAAGTTGAGATAAATTTCTACAACTTTCATGAACACCACCTTGCCAAATTCTAATTGGAACAATGTTATTTCGTGTAGAAAACAAATCCATACCTAAACCATCAAATCCACTAAACCAATAGTTGGCCATTAATCTAATAGTTCTTTTTAGCCTATAAAAAGAGACATCTGACATATATTTAAGCATCTTGGTTTTTAGATCAAAATCATATTCTTGCTTTCTCTCTTTGTAATGTTCAAGTTTTATTTTTATTAATCTCTTATTTATACTTTTATTTTCTTTCTACTCTTAGTTAACTTATGTCATACTTATGTTCTTATCTTGTTTATTTATGTTCTTCTTTTTCATTATGTCTTGCTAAGTTAATTATGTTAAGGTGAAACGGTTTCCCTAATGATATTAGAATATGTATAATATAAACTCAACATGGACTTTAATGTTTATATCCAAGAAAGTTTGTTATTAATATGTCTTATCCTTTTATCTTACTAATTCTTAATACCTTACTTATTAAATAATTAATATAGATTTGTCTTGAATAACATTTAATATAATAAATGCTTGATCCTTCATAGTCTTCAACCAACATCGTTGTTATAAGAGGAATTTAATTTGTTGTTAACATAAGTTAGCATCATGGATTCCTGAAAATATTTAAAAGTATGGTGTTACTAAAGTAAGATAATTAATATGATCATGTTAAAAATTTATAATGAACTATTAATGATAAATCATCCAATTGGAACCTCCTTTATATGTGGTTTCTAGTTGAGTAATAAAAAAAGAGTTTATATTATACTTATTTCTAATATCATTTGTGGATCCTCTAACCTTAGAAACTATTTTTGTTATTATTTAATCCTCACATTAATATCACATCTCAAAGATCTCTTTAACTCTTTGTTAAATTATATATATTATTTATAATTTATATAGCTGACCTCTGTATGAATCAACCCCGGTCTTGTTAGTTTATTTATTATTTTGACATTCTTACATTTGGGATAAGACATTAACTCTTTGATCGTGTCATGTTACATATAAAAACACACATATAAAAAAGAATCACAAACATGAAGGGTTATATCAGTTCGTAATTAGTAGAGTCGAAGTGTTTGTTATAAGTAAAATTTGAAGCCTTTTGAATATTTTTTAAATAATTTTTTTTATAAACACATTTGACTTCTTTTTTTTTCAAATAGGAATCATATAACACACGCATGCATGCCAAACATGAAGAGAACCCTTCAACCTATTTGAAGTACGATCTAGAGTTGTGGTTAGAAGTTGGAGCGACCGAAAAGCATAATAGAAATCTAGTTTATGATATCTCTATGACTACAACTTGAGATATGAGGATGGAATATAGTGTCTCAATCATAGACACCTCACAATCCAACCCGAGTTAGCCATCAATAGTCATTAAAATTTTGGTTCAAGAATAAATTGTTATCGCGATGGCCAATCTAATGACCAAATTAGAGGTGCAGTATGAAGAATAAAGTATGAAGAAATGGTAGCAGATGATAGCATATATTTTGATTCATTATTCTTCCCTTTATGGACCTCTTAGAGATTTTCCCCCTCTACCTTCACCTGTAACTTCAGTTTCTTTCTAATTTATAACTATATTTTTAATTGATTTTATAGTTAAATTAATAATATAAAATGTATTCTTGAATTTAACTTAGTTATTTAATTTCAAATTGTTTGATTCAAATAAGCCTTTATTGAAATACTGACTGAATCACTGACGGGCATAAACATTATGTTTGTGATTCCATTGGTAATGTAGATTCATTTTTTCGAAGCATTATAGAGAGTTGTGAAATATTTGATACGTACTGATAAATTCAGTAACAGGATTTTATTATCAATGATTCATGATCCATTATCGATAGGTATTTCATCATTTGTCCATCAATAATATTTATTGATGGATTGACCGGTAGAAATGTATATTAATATTTCATCGTTCATCCAAATATATTTTTTTAGCATGAATATTATGTTAGTATTTTCATACATAAGCAACCTCGGATACTAAATTACTAATGGACCTAATATCCCCAACAAGAAACTTTTTGATGATATATTTCCATTAGAAAATTTTATTGGTGATTTATTTACCCAAAAAAATAGCTTATTAGCCAATGGAACATCCCGTTGGTAAAAATCAATTTTTTGGTTGTGGAGGTCTTTGTAAGCTCTTGACTCTATTATGGCAAATGATTTTTCATAAAAAAAAGAAAAAATAATTAGGTAAAAAGTAAAATGATATTTTTAAATTATGATATATAAACCCTCATACACTGCCCCTAAATATATAAAGGGAAACTAGATTTGGGTCTATGCCATGCCATGAATCTGTATTTTTCTTTGCATAAAAAATAATGTTTAGGTACCACAAGCAGGTTTCAAAGGAAAAAAAACTTGAGTTATAAGCTCTACTAGGTTTAATAAGTTCATATTATTTTAATTAGATGATAATTTTTTTTTTGACAATGACAGTAAATAAACAAATTGAAAAAAATCACGATAACCTGGAAAACAAAACCTCTAGATTATGTAATTAGATAAAAATAAACATAAAAAATCTTCACTAATAAAAGATATAAATCCATTAAAAAAACCAAACAAAAAACCAGGATTGAGTTTATCCAAAGCAACATGAAAGGTATATGAGCTAGGTAATAAAAGACGAACTAACTTGAGTTAACCCACAAAACTTGTGGCACATGTTATGAAATTGAGTTAACTCAATTGAAAAAAAAATTAAGAACACCACAAAGCTTTTTTTATTTAAAAACATTAATGTTAAATGATGAAATAAAAAAATAATAAGGCAAAAAAAAATAGATGTCAGGCCATATTAACTTTTCAAACCCGTAACCAAAGTCATTAAACCGAAATAACAGGCATGTAAGAATAATGAAACTCAATCCCCAACAAATCTAGCTGAAGGATGAATTGTTATTATGATTATTAATGTTGTTGTTGTCATTATTATAACCATTATTATTATTATTATTATTATTATTATTAGAAATAACAGTATTGTTATTGTTATCATTACTACTACTTTATTATTATTATTGTCGTCGTCGTCGTCGTCGTCATCACAGCTATTATTACTATTAATAGTATTATAATATTACGACTATTACTACTACTATTATTATTAGTACTACCACCATCACCTTTTTCTTCTTATCATCATCACAACTATTACTACTATTAATGTTATAATAAATTATTATTATTATTATTACTACTTTTATTGTCACTATTAGTAATATTATTAGTAGTATTATTAATATCATTATTGTTACTATTATTAGTAGTATTACTATTATTAAAAAAAGCAAAAACTATAAACTTGATTTGAAAGATAAAATTATAAATTATAAAAATTTTGATAAAAAGTAAAAAAAAAAAAAAGAAAAGGGATCAATTGAAAGACATTGAATATGACAAATAAAAATTGAAAGATTAAATTGAAAATAAATAAAACTTTAACAAAATAAAATAAAAATTCAAATATCAAAATAAAAAAGATTGAATCTAAAACATAAATAACAATAAGAACCGCAGGTCATTATTTCACGAAAAAGAGAAAAATGAAGGAAAAATATAAAAGAAAGGCTCATCAATAATAAAATAGTTATTATAGACTCACGTCACTTAAAAAAAAATACATCAAATAATTAAATAAGATAGTGAAAATATATTTTCCACCACCGAGAGGCATCATATTCACTAGCCATAACATGTGTGTAACTTTTTTAATTAAAATAATATTAATTAAATATAAAATAATTAAGGCTTGATTTTTTTGACCCCAAGAACATATTTATAATTTAATTGTATATAAATAAAGAAAAATACCTCCATAACCCAACCCAACAATGTCAACTCTTTTTAATTTGGGATATTTTTATTATTTTATTAATGATTAAAATATAAAAAGACAAAAATTCCTCTAAACAAATTTAAAATAACTAATATACTGTGGGAAAAGATATAGTTCAAAAACAAGTAATTTTTTTTTATAATAGAAACACTATTACAATAAATAATAAAATGATTTTATAACCACAGTTAATTCCCTTTCCCCTTTAGTTTCACACACACACACCCACCCTCTCCCCCTTTAGTTTCTCACACACAGTGTATTCAATAATATTAAAAGTTAGTAAAATCATTGCTTTATACATGTATGTAAAAACCAACGTTCGAGGGCAAAAATGCTCCTAAGCTTTTGTGACGGCAGCATAAATTTGTTATGGAGAATGTCTTTTACTTTCGAATGGCCAGTGGCAGCGAGTTTTTCGCTTTTGGTTATAAAGAGGTTTGATTAAGACGAATCAGTTTGTGATTATTAAATAATTGTCTTATCAATTAGTTTCATTTTTTGCTTTCAACTGTTTTTTTTTATATGATATTAAAAACTTAATAACATAACAGTATAAGATTAAATCTTATTATCTTAATTTTTTATAATTAAATTAATAAATTTAAATATTAAATACTGTAAATTTCAAATTTATTAAATTTTCATTTAAAAATATGTTTTAAATAATAATATAAAATTATATATGAAATATTATTCTATCATTTAAACTTTCAAATTAAACTAATTATTTAACGAGTAAATGCTGGTTAAGCTACAAACCAATATCATCAATATTGTTTTAACGATTATTCTAGTTTTATTTTATATTGGCACAAAAATATTTTAGTATTGGAATTTTTGGACAAAGACTAAAAAAGTGTTTGGAAACACAGGTCAATTTATGTTTTTAAAAAATTTAATTTTTTATTTTTTATTAAAAATTAATTATTTTTTATATATTTTAGATTGTTTTGATGTGCTAATCTCAAAAATAATTATTTTAAATAAAAAAAATATTATTTTAATGCATTTCGATATAAAAAACACTTTAAAAAATAACCGCAATCATACTACTAAACAATAATTAAAACAAGAAATTACAATCCAAGAACGAGCCTGGAATTATATTTAGGTGGTCAAATTTTAAAATTTAGTAATTTTGGCTCTAAAAATTAAGTTTTGCTAATTTTATAAGGGCATATGAATGATTTGTTTTTTCAAGAACCAGGCTCACACTAGCTTCCCTAACTCCAACCCTAGATACAAGTATTAAAGATAAATTCACTTCAAATAGTTAAATACATTATTGTAGTTTAATTATAATTTATTCCTTATACTATAAAAAACAATTAAATAGTTCTTTAATCAATGTTGATAATGCTTAATTTAATAGTATTTGGTACAAAATGTTTTATTTTCTTCTCAAACTTTCAATGAAATATCAACTGCAATCCAACAATCACCTTATGAGTAACACCTCATATTCAATGGTGGCATGGTCAATCACAAAATCCCATTTAGAATTTTAGCATAAGAGTACATGTCACAAACCCTTTTTATTTCAATGGTGATTTTTTTTATTTGTTTCTTTAAATCTATTTTTTTTTAATTTTATATTTAATTTATTAGAAATTGAGTTTCATAATTTATTATAGTTTGTTACATATGTGGTTAATTTAGTTGATTCGGGTTTTTTTAATTAGTATTTTTTTCATTTTATCCTTTAACATTATGTTAATTAGAATTTATACTTCGTAATTTATTTTAATTTATTTTCTACGAGAAATTACCTCGGTCTAATGACTCGAATTACGAGTTTAACCTATTAATTCAATTGACTCAAGGTATTTTTGTCTTTTTTAATTTGTATTTTTTCTTCAAATTTATCCTTCAGTATTAAAATGATTAGGAGTTAGGTTTCATGATTTTTTTTAATTTGCTTTTTATAAGGTTATTTCATTTTTATAACTTGAGTTGCATGTTTTTTAGGTTAACCCTAGTAAACTCAAGTCGTTGTGTTTTGTTTTTAATTAATTTTTTTATTTCATCCTTCAACAATAAGTTTATTAAAAATTAAACTTCATAATGTATTTTGATTTACTTTATATGAGGTCATCACACTTTCATGTTTTTAGTCGGGTTGATTCATGTCATTTTTTCTGTTTATTTTCTATGAAGTTATCTCAATCTCATGACTCGGGTCATGGATTTAGCAGATTAACCCAAATTAATTTTCTTGTTTTTTAATTAATTTTTTTTTAATTTTATTTTTTAACTACAAAAATTCATGATTTATTTTATATGAGATTATCATGGCCTCATGATCTAACTATTGATCGAGAATATAACATGTTAATCTAGGTTGTCATTAATTAATCCAATATGTTATTGTTTTAATATTTAAAAAAAAAAGATATTGTGCTAATTTTTTGTAAATTAAATTATATTTTTATTTGTCATTCAAGTTGTTTTTAAACTTATTAAATTAATCAAGTCACATTATATTAATCTTTATATAATTTTAAATTTAATTTTTATTAAAAAAATATTATCACCTATATTTTTTTTGTGTATTAAAAACGACAATCTCGTACTATAATAGCATGTGGGAAGGAGGTGCTCAAGGATTTCCAATTCCCGGTGAGATCCTCATGTTTTTCCTTTGGCTTTCACTCTCGTCGGACGTAGTCAGACTACTATCAGTCTCATACTCTTTAGAATGGTGCTAAATTAATTCTTCCATGGACTTGGATTGTTAAAAATATTGCAACAATTATCTTCTTCTTTTTTAATTTCTATAGAATGATGTATGATTTTTCCTTTTTTTCTTTTGTTTTTTTAAAATATGAACAAAAACTCTTTTTTTTTGGTAAAGACAATTGATTATTTGTTTTGAGATAGTATAGATGATGGTATAAACGTTATAGTATAGATGATGGTATAAACGTTTTTAAATGAAAAGATAGAGATAAGGATGTAAAATAAATTTATTTTTATGATAATTTTAAAGTAAATTTATGTATTTTTAAATTAAAAAATAAATAATATATATAGAACCCACGATGGTGTTTTCTTTTTCCTTTTCTTTTTGGAAAGAGTAACCAAATCCATCTAGAGAATGATGCATTGCAGTTCTCTGCTTTTAGCAAGTAGGCAAAGAGGGCCTGTTTATCATTGAAAGGTTATAGAATCATAAACCAAAAAAGAGGCTCGTAACGGTCAAACTAAATCTTTGATTTACAAACTTCATAAAGAAGCAGGAGATGTTACGTACATTGACCAGAAATATCCAAAGAAAAATAGGGGGATGGAGGTCTCCCAGTGCTGAGGAAGAAGTTGCCTTTTTTTCAAAAGTATGAACACATATGGATATTGATTCTCTTTTAATACTTAAAAGTAATATATAAAGGCTTCCAATCAATTTGCGACAAACACATACAACCTGTTCATCGTTTCACTGTTTTTCTTTTCTACTTTATGCCTTAAAGAGAGATCATTATCTTGTAAATGTAAAGCCCAGCCATGTCTAGGAGAATCACAGAGCGTGGTAGGGACAGAAAATGATGGAAGACACCCGGTCATTTGATTGTAGATTTTATGCGGCCGTCAAAGAGGCTTGTTGCTTAAAGCCAAAGGGATAGGCTGCGATTCTATCCTGCTAAGACCATTCCAGCAAGAACATCTGTGGCCTCCTTACTTCATCATTACTGCGACTACACATGATGGACATTCTATCTATTGTTCGTCTCTGACGTTCAAAGATTATTTTCTTGGTGCCCAGATAGCTAGAGTTTCAACAATGGCAGCCCATCTGATGTCAGATGCTGCTAGGTCGAAACAAGCAACAAGAGGGGAGCAGGTAAATTACACTAACATGGAGAGATTACAGATTAGGACCGCAGAGGATGGACAAGATGTCATATTTGAATTGTGCCTTGTCTAGGTCAGATTTCGGGCAAATAGTTCAATCTATGAAATCATCATTTCAATCCATGGGTCAAATACTATAAGTATATTGTTTGCGTAAGTTCATCACAAAGAGACGTGTAGCAAATTGATCGTTTTACGTAGAAGAAGGAAAAACTGGGATATATATATATATATGATATGGGAGGTAAAAATTTAGATAGCGTTTCAACATTGTCTTGTATAAGAAGACGTAAAATCGAGAGAATTAGTATTGATATATGGTTGGTTGATAAGAAATAAGACATAATAAAATTACATAACAATTTTTTTTTTTACTTTTGACTTGTGTTACCATCAATCTTATAATAATAAATAAAGACCATTATTTCACTTGAATTTATAATGAGCATCAATTTCTTAAAAAAAACTAAATTAAAATAGTAATTTCTCCACTCATCAAAATCATATTAAAAAATAATTTGTTATCAACGTAAAAAAAGATTCATTGCTAAGAATATAATTTAATTAAATTATTATTTACTCAGTCATTAAATTATTTTTTAAAAATATATTTAATAATAAAATAATTAATTAAGCCAATCATATGATAAATAAAACATTTGCACAAACAAAAAGTTAAAATATAATATAGTTGAAAACTACTTTTTAGCTAGTGCTTCTTTTTTTCAACCTAAAAAAATATTAAAACATTAAAAAATAAAAAATGTGATGCATAATAAATGAAATCTTAAAATCATGATATATTAGATGATATGTTTTTTAAAAAAAATACTGAAATGATGATATATTAGATTGATTTAGTCCAGTAATAATTAACCTATATATATCTCATAATTTAGAATTTATGATAATGATAAAACTATGAAAACCACATCAAAATAAATTAAAAGGCTCAATGATAATGAACCAAGTTGAAAGAGAAAAAAGAATATAAAAAAAGACCATAATAAATGATCAGAGTAAATTTATATTAGTGGTCAGTGTAATCTCATGGACCAGGTCAAATTTTTATGGATATAAAAAAAATAAAGTTAAGGAAATGCTGAAATTTCTAAAAAAAATAAAATAAAAATTTAAAAATCAAGTTATTGAGTTAACTGAATTTAATAAATTTGGTTAATTTAATAACATAAAAAAGACAATTCTAATTTATTAATATTTAAAATCAAGCAAATTTAAGCAAATATTATAAACTCGGATTAATCTTTGAAAATCATAACCCATAAAATCTTAAACTTATACTCAATTAAGAAAGCTAATTTAAATTAATTTATTGTTGAAAAATAAAATTAAAAAAAAATTTAAAAATCTTGTTGAAAAATAGAAAAAGAACAATAAAAAAAAAGATAGAACATAATAAATAAAAAACACAAAAAAAAAATCTATAAATCATTCAATGTATTCTTGTTGAAGTAGAAAAAGAACAATAAAAAAAGATAGAACATAATAAAAAATAAAAAATAACACAAAAAAAAATCTATAAATCATTCAATGTATATATATATATTGAATACATTGAATGATATATCCTTGTATCATTCACAATATTGAATGATATATCCTTGTATCATTCACACGTGAAGCTTAATTGATGAGAAAAAGAAGAGGAAAGAATGAAATCGATATCCCAAATTCAAGAAAGCAACCATGGCGCTTCTTTGTGGTGAGAAAAGTACAAAATTCATGAGTGAAGTGAGGTAGTGGTGGGATCGGAACTTGGCTAGCCGGAATCGAAATCAGATAGTCAAAATGGTTGGCGGCGACCTTCTTGCATTTCCTGGAGAGAGGAAGAAAAGAAGCCCAACTTTTCAAGATTCTGTCGTGTACGATAAAAGAAAAACAGGGCGAGCAGACATACTCATGCCTTCTAGAATCCAAAGAGATCGAGAGATTTCGAACAGGTAATGGGAATTCTTTCTCTTGGAAGCTTGAGCCATAGCAGCTTGCGTCAACAAGTCATGACTTCCATTGAAGGAGGGAAGCAAATTGATCCCAATTAAACTCTTCCTGGACGAAGCTTTTAAAGGGATGTGGTCTTGTAATCCATAACCACCTTGTAATTGATGAAATATAAAGATAAATTAAAATATTTAGTTATTTTACTGTATTAATTCAGTAATTTTAATTTTTTAATTTCATTTTTTACTTTCTTTGTCGATTGCGGCTTACTATAATCAATTTTTTCAAGAAAATTATAAGATTAAATTAAAAAAACCAAGCTTTAAAATAAAAAGAAATTCCATGATAATTCTCTAGTTAACAAGAAAATGTTCTATTTAGTTCACCTACTTTTATTTTTGCACTTTTAATTTTGATCCAATAATTCATTTTCTTAACATTTTAGTCCTTTAATTTAAAAAAAAATGATTAATTGATAATATTTTGACAAAAAAAAAGACTTGTAATGGTGCTCATAGGTTTCATTAAAGTGTTTTTAGACATTCATCTTACTGGAAAAGTTAGTTTGCGGTAAGATAAAAATCCGTTTTTAGATATTTTTTATTTGTCAACTATCTTTATGATGACCAAATATGGCATATTATTTTTTAAAAAAAAAACTCAAATATATTTGATTGATTGAGAATTATAATTCATAATTTATTTTAGTTTACTTTTTATAAAACTGTATTAGTATCAAATAATTATCCTGATATTTGATTGGTGCGTAATTTTATAAGTTTTTATTTTTAATTAAATAAAAAATAGTTTCATAAAAAAAGTTATTAAACTCAATAGAAACCATGCCCGAATTGAAATTTGACGGGTTAACTTGGATTAATTAAAAATTGAACTTCATAATTTGTTTTGATTTGTTCTATATGGAGTTGTACTAATCTTAAACAAATATTTTGATATTGGATAGGTACTTGATTTTCTAAGCATATATTTTTGTTATATATAATTAAATAAAAAATGGTTTAAAAAATTTAGAACATTGTAGTAGATGAACAAGGTTGAGGTCTGACAGATTAAGCAATGAAACCCGAGTTGATCCAACATGTTATTACCTCAATATTTATTTAAAAAATATCATCTTGATATATATTTTTTTTAAATCAAATATTTGAATTGCTTTTGAACTCGTCAATTTAACTAGATTACGTCAAAAAAACACTCACATGAGTTACTTTGAAACTCAAGCTGTGTAAGGAATTGAGTCAAGAGATTTCAAGATTTATCCATTAAATTAAGTTTATTAACATCACCAAAGAGTTTCTTACAAGTTGGATTTTTTTTTAATTTTTAAAATATTTTTATCTGACTCATGTAATATAGGCTGATTATCTAAATATATATCTATAATAATAAGTACCAAAAGAGTATAAAAAAGGATTCTACATATAAAATCTAATAAACTACAACAATTATTTTAGCAATCGGCATTCAAGAAAGTATTTTTTATTATTATGTTATTTCATGTCATCTTAATTAATTTTGTTTTTAGGTGTACTTCGATTTTTTGTTATGCTATGCGTCCGGTTAATTGGAAAAATTGATTTTTTATTAAAACAATTTATAGTTATTAAAATAAACATTTCTAATATTCTTTAGACAAGATTTTCTTTTCTTATTCGTGCCATTTTTTTTCTAGTTAGATAAAAAAATGATTTTTTTTTATTAAAGCATGATTATCTGAATAAAAACTCAAAGAAATTAAAACAAATAATTTTTAAGAATTCAAATGGTTTAAATTTAGTAGAGAAAAATAAATTTCTTTAGTCAAAACTCATTTTTATTTAATATTTTCTTTTTTAATTTTGACTCAGTCATGTCTTTTTCATGAGAAGCATGGATTTTTAAACAAAAACTTATCATAATCTATAAAAAAAATTTCAGCAAAGAAACAATTTTTTTTTTATGCATTTGTATGAAAACATAAAAGCCTAATTAATTTGAGAAAACTATATAAAATATCTATATTAAAAATTTAAAAATATTTATTTTCATTGAATATTCTTAACCAAATTAAAAAAAAATGTATATTAGGTTCATATATAGATAAAGAAGTTGTTAATATCTTTATTAAAAACAATTATGACCTTATTTGGGAAAATTGCATATTCAGATGATTTTTATAATATTATTTTAATAATTTCATTTAAAGAGAATTTCGTTATAAAATAAAAAACAAAGCAATTAAAAAAAACAAAGCTTGGTTTTCTAGGCTCATCAGAGCCTAGTTTTAAATATCTTTTAAAAAATATATATGATTAATTCTAAAATACCATCTAATCATTTTAAAAATTAAAAATAAAATTGAATAAAAAAATCATTTCAATATTTAATGTATGATTCTCAACATAATTAAATTACAAAACCATTTTCATTGAATTTTTATATACTAAATTTATTTATTTTTAATTAAAATATAGCTAGTCAAAACATTTCCCTCTCCTCTTAGTTTTTTTAATAAGTTTCTCCCTCTTCTTTTAAAACTGACCCAATAAAAATATTGAGGATTTTCCGTTTGGAATTACTGCTTTCCCATCTTGATCTTATGGCATAGAGTAATTATTTTTTGGTCCTTTATACATTTGAATTGTGGAATAAACAATAATTTTCCTTTACAGAAAACAACATAATCCAGGGAAATGGTAATAATGGTTGATTATGTGTTCTAAATTAGTTTTTTGCCACGTCAGATGTACGTGTATTATAAAAATATTTATATTGTTTAAGATTTCAAATAGATTGATTTGGATTATTATAGAAAAAAATTGAATATTTATAAATTGAAGCATATGACTTTTAAAATGTGAAAATTTCAAATAAAGTTTAATAACTTATAATTAAATTCATTTATTCTATTTTAAAAACTTAAAATTTGTAATATAAATTATTGATAGCTTGGATAGGCATTCCAGTGAATAACAAGCACTTAAAAAATTGCACTAATTTATTTACAAGTATATACATAGTTTTTAAGACTAAGACATTATATATGTCATGAATAATTTGAAGGTGTATTTTATATTTTTTTGGGGATTTATATGGTTTATAGATAGAAAAATAATTAAGAAACAAGATTTATCAATTTTAAAAATTTCAATGATTTTTAAGATATTTCTTCTTTTGTCAGAGGTGGTTCGATATTTATATGTCAGTTGTAAAGTATGCTATAGTATTAATATTATATTAAGAGATTATTAAAAAAGAAGAAGATAGTATTACGGGTCTAACAGTTGATAAATTATTTTAAAAAAACAAGGCATTAACAATGCTTTTTAAAAATTATAATCGTGAAAAAAAATGTGTTTAAAAACAAAATTTAAAAATTATATGTGAAAAAAAATGCTAAACAAGCATTCGAGGTTAACTAAAACTTGAGTCAATTTATCTAATTAAATAATATTTCAAATATAATATTGTTTATTAAATCATAATTAAATTTAGAGAAAATAAATATCATACATAACAAAAGGAGTGCATGCTAATATAAAGAAATTATCTCATTCTGTAACAATTAAAAAATAATAATGGTAATGTTTTATAGATAAATTTGAAGAAAAAAAATAATTTATGGCTTTAAGAGAGAGCTGAGTGGAGGTGTTGTGGGGCCGCTCTGGTCCAAAACATTGGGCAGACACATCGGGGCTTGCATGGGCAGGGCAGGTGGGGGTAATATGGCTTTGTTACGCGGTAAGTCGCACCAAATAGTTTTTTAATATTAAAAAATATCCAGCCCAATGAAAAATTCTTGGCATTGTAATTAAGCAGGTCAAATTTCAATTATTTCCACATAATTTCTTGCGGGGGTATCAAATCACATCATATAAAAATTATTTTATAATTTTAAGCTGATTTCACATGTTTAAAAAAAATCAAATAATACAATAATTTAACTTAAAAAAAGTTCATTATAGAATCTTTAAAGAAAAAAATTAAACAACCCAAAAAACTTTAAAAACAGTCTAAAAATATAAAATCAAATAAAAAAAATATTTCTTTCAGAACTGGTATCTATTTTTTTAACTAAAATAAAGTTTCAACCCCTTTTTAATAAAACCTTTCATTATATACGATTTATTGATATTATTATCAATATTTTTTACGTTAGGATCAATGTTAATAATATTTTTTTTTTAACTGGAATCCATCTAATCTCCTTTTCTCTTCTTAATCAAGTTGAATGACATAAAAGTAAATAAAATAAAATTTTGGACCAACAATGAGTTTTAGGAAACTAAAGGGATTGAAATGTATCCAATTAAATATAAAATAACCAAAGTTAACTTTTCGCTGCGCATTGAAATTACCACCCTATTCCCTAGCTTTTTCACTTTGATGTTCAATCTTGTTCATTCTCAAAAAATAAGACTCAATTGACCATCAATTTGGCCACTAAAGCCTCAAGTAACAAAGAAAAAAAATTTGATAACCAATTTTGTTTTAAACCTAATTATGCTTTAGGTTTTTTTTTTTTTTTGTGTTATTGTAATTGTAATATGCATGTTACATATTTCAAAAACCTCCCACCAAGGCATTGGAATAATTTATCAGCAATCTTTATACTTTCTGGATTTTGACGCGGTGGAGGGCACGAAAAAGAAAACAATTAATTAAAGATTAAATTACAGAGATTAAGGCATTTTGTTTTTACGTTTTCAAAATATTTTTAAAAAATATAATTTTTTTTAAATTAATATTTTTAAATAAAAATAACTATAATCACATTTTCAAACTATTCGTTACGTTGTCTTCCTTTAATTCTGGACTCCATTCCACGTCCTCACTCTCTGTTGGAAAAAACAATTTTTAAATATCAGTTAGTTTTTCAGATCACGTGGCAAAGGGAGTAGGTAAGGAAAATCACAGGAAATGGAGTGCACATCCCAGTTCATACCACTCACCAAACAATACCGCTTTTCGTTTTTTTGAACGTATCAACACCTTCCAGGCTTCCGCAGCAGCCGAGAGTAAAACATTATGATGTTTGTTCCAAGTCAAGAATTTTACCGATAAAAAAGATTAAAAAAGATCGTCAAAAATATTTAATTTTTATTTATAAAAAAAACTAAGAAAAAGTCTAAACCTGAAAAAAATGAAAATTCATTTATCTTTTAAAAGGAAAATTACCCTTTAGTTTTGTTTTTTTCACTTGTCTGCTATGCCCTGAGAAATTACTGTTATTTCCTGAATTTTGATACGAGCATATGCTAAAAAAATCAATAAAAAATATATGATTATTTAAAAGAGTATAATTATTTTTTATTGAAGGACTGAAAGCTAATGTTGAGTTAAAATAATAAAAATACTTTAAAGTTACGTAGTGGAAAAGAAAACCAAAAGAAATTCCTCAGTGGTGCCCGAGCTAATTTTTTATTTGTTTTTATGATTTATACGTGTTTTTTTAAAATTAAATTAAATTATTTTTTATTTTAAATTAATATATTTTTTATATTTCTAAATTATTTTAATACACTAATATTAAAAACAATTTTTAAAAATTAAAAAAAATATTATTTTAATATATTTTTAAATAAAAATATTTTAAAAAATAACAACAATCCCTCTTCCCTCGTAACCAAGACAAACGGTGGTGATGGAAGACAGTTCACGCTTCCAAAGGCGTCCTTGTGAGCCCCAATGACCCCTTTGTCTCTTGTTTTATTCAGGACAGTTAATAGGAACACCTCAACGCTATGGCAAAAGCTACGTAGAAAAGGCATGATTCACTGCAGCAGTTTAATTATATTTTTGTCTTAAGATATTACTGGTGTCGAAGGGTAAAATAATTTTTTCACTGGGCTCAATTGTCGTTTAAGAATTGTTAAGTGGCATTTAGGTCTTTTCATAATTATTTTATATAGTAAAATTATTTGAATATCCCTAAAAAAACACTTTAATATGCTCTAGAGGCATTTTTTATTTTTTTATTTAAACAAACAATAAAATAACTCAATTTTTGTTGGAAACAAAATTCTCGAAACATAGCTTTGGATGCCTTTTTATAATATTTATTTGATTCCAGAGATAATATATGATAGTTAAAAAATAAAACAAAATGAAAAATGAAAAGGTTGTTGAGTTACTTCACCCTAGACAAAGCATACATGGTGATCGCATATATGGTAATTCCATCCGGTTTAGTGACAATTTGATTTCTTCTCCCCTTCATTTTTCTCTTATCCTTCTTGATTTGCATGTTACCTCTAAAAAACTCATAGCAACCTTTTTTCTTTTTAGATTTAGTTTATATTTTTTTTAATTATAATTTTTTATTTAAAAAAATTATCTCAAATTAAAAATTACTTTTATTTTTTTTATTTCTCAAATTTGATTATTATTTTTTTTATTGTTAATTTTTGTATATGTTTTTTTAATTTTTCTTTACGATTTCATTCTCTATTTTTTTTCTATCAAGTTTGTTATTACTATTTTTATACTTTGACAAGTTTTTTAGATTATTTTTATTTTATTATTTTATATTAAATTAATTAAAAATTAAATTTCTTGATTAAATTCAAATTTAAAATTTCATGAATTATTACCTAAACTTTGTTTTTTTTATGTTAATAAATATATAACTTGGTCAAATCCAAATTTAAAATTTCATGAGTTATTACCTAAACTTTGTTCTTTTTATGTTAATAAATATATAACTTGGTCCATGGTATTGCATCGATCACCAATACAAGTTTACTTAAAAATTTTTTTGTTTTTAATTAAATTGTTTTTTTGTTTTCAATATTTAATATTTGATTCATTATAATTAAATTTTTTAATTTGTTTAAAAATAAATTCCATGATTTTATCATTTGTATATCCTAATCGTTAACTGTTAACGGTTAATCTCAATTTTTTTAAAAATAAATATATCATCTTATACAATACCATTTAAGTATTTTAAAAATATTTCAGCTATTATACATAAAAGTTTTTACACCAACAGCGTATCAGAGACGCAAAAAGCTAGTTGAATATCTATGAACAATCAAATTATTTTGGCAAGAACAATAAACTCGCCTCATCAAGTGTCATGATAATTATGCCAAAAGCTCTCTCATTTTTATCTTCTCTCTCAAATCCTTCTGATTGGACGCAACCAAAATGTGCAATAAATTCTCGATTTATTTCAATCGGCGGATGAGTTTTTCAGACCTCGTCAGACAAATTAGAATGAGGCAAGTTCTAGAGGCTCGGGAAACACGTGTCCAGAATCTGGTTATCACTCCACGTTGTCACTATATTTTTATTTAGATTTCAAAATATCTTCTATACTTGACTTTTAAAAGTTTATTAATGAACTTATGAACACCATCAAAACTCTTTTATATCTATATTTTATTTTAAAATATTATTTCCTCACAGTTCTCAGTACATAATATGCATGCACGAATGTAAAAGGAAAAAGAAGAAGAAGGATTCATTAACGTTATTTCAAAATAAAAATTATAAGAATAAATAATAAAAACAACAATAGAAGCAAATTTCATATGCAAATATAATGAAATTTGTTACAAGGAGATGACCCAAAAATTCATCTTCAAATATATTAGACGAGTTAAAGTATGGCTGTGAATGAGAATATTCAACGAAAAATCGGTGCTATAAATAGTAACTAGAATTTGTTTGGAAGTTTGGTTATAATTTTTTTTAAATATTTTTAATTTAGAAATATATTAAAATATTTTTTATTTTTTAAAAATTATTTTTGATATTAGCGCATAAAAATAATCTAAAAATATAAAAATATATTAATTTAAAAAACATAAAAAAAATACTTTTAAAATATAAAAACAAATAAAAATACCAATATAATCACTATTCAATAAAAAGAGAGTGGGAGACAATAAAACATTGATTGTCTAATGCTAATCTAGCTTTGGAAATCATAAGAAGTTAGTTTGTGGGGTGAGAAATATGTTCTGGAGGGAAGATAAAATTATTTAAGAAACCATTTTTTTTAAAATAATTTTTAAAAAAATTAATTTTTATGGAAAGTAAATTACTGAAAAATATATTATTTTTTAAAGTTTGATAGTATCATGAAAAAAAATTAAAAAATATTTTTTAGTGTTTGTCATATTATAAAAAATAAATTAGAAAATAACTTATTAATATTTTAATATTTTTAAGTTTATTACAGGAACGAGGACCATAACTAACAGATAAAAAAGTTGAAAAATAATAAAATTAAAAAATAAATATCAAATTATCTCAAATAAAATAATTAGTAATAAAAAACAAGGTCAAATCTGATAGATGAAAAAGTTAGAGAAGGATAAAATTAAAAAATATTAATAAAAAAATCGGAACCAAATCTAACATATAAAAAATTTAAAAGATGATGAAATTGAAAAAACATCCAATTTCATAAATTATTTTAAATAAAAAAATAGTAATCAAAAGAATGAGAACTAAATATGATAGATAAAAAAGTTTCAATTAAGAAAATGATAAGATAAGAACAAATAACCATAAAAAAAATAAAAATAAAAGTTGATATAAAAATCAAATTCTAAAGAATAGAAATGAGAAGAATAAATCAAAAAAGGATTTAAAACAAAATATATAACAACTAAAAGATTGAAGTCTGAATGTTGCGATGTCACGGTTGCACAACTTAATTACCCTAACTTAAAACACAATATACAAGATAATACAGAGCAAGCAAGGGGTCGATCCTACGAGGAAGGTTCAAGTCAAATTTTAATGCTAGATAATATGCAACTTGGGAGGGTTATACGAGGAAGGTTCAAGTCAAATTTTCATGCTAGATAATATGCAACTTGGGAGGGTTTTGGATATTATCTAGGCTAAAGCAAAAGAAATTAGAAAACTATCAAGCAAAATTAAATAAAATCAGAAAATTATTAAGAGAACAAACCTTGGTCGCAAAGCACACATCCACCTACAGAAATTAGAACTGATTATAGAAACGAAACATCAATTTATATTCTGAATATTTATCTCTTCTTAACATTAGTTAGTTAAAGGATCCACCGTATAACTAACCCTAACCATCAAATAACCATAGTGTCCGCACTAGTAATTTAATTCAATTACAGCTTTAAGAACTAGATAAGTTGATTAATCAAGAAAACATAACCATCCGCAGTCTATGTTTGATTTGATTGAATGTTCTCCCTCATATTAATAACATAGATCTGCCACAATTATTAAACTCAGTTGCTTCACAAGTTTATATACCACAATTTCGGTTTTGATATCAAACTTAGTAATAGATTATCTACAATAATAACTTAGAGTTCGCTCTAACAATTAAAATAAACAATCATAGAAAAAATAAGTATAGAAGAACAAACATATTCATCATATAAACTGAAAAGAAAAGGTAAAATAAATCTCACAGTTATTGAAATCTAAAGGTTTTCGTGTCTTTGCAACCAAGAAAAAATATTTAGCCTTGCATGTTTGTTGAACAATTAATCAAAAAGAACGAAGAATGTATAATTTTGAGTTTCTTAGAGGAAGGGGGCTTTTTCTCCTCTTAGGTGGTTACTCCCCTTCTTTTCTCTTATTTTTTTTATATTCTAAGAAACCTTAGTCTCTATTTTACAAAATATTCCTCCCTTAAGTAGATAACTTACATTTAAGTACTTTAATAACTATTTTTCCAAAAAACAAAAGAAATAGCTTTGCATACAATCTTTAAGCTTTAACTTAGAGAAGCTAAATTGCTAAAATAAAAACTTGGATATCGATTTAGATGGTTCAAAACATAATTTGAACTCGTTTCTTCACAAAACCTGTTTGCTGGCGGAATTCAGTTGTTATTTTAAAAAAATCATATCTCCCTTATATGATATATGTTTTAGCTAAAACTTTAAGCGTTTATAAAAATTTGAGTCATGAATCCAAAACAATTGAGTTTGCATCAATTGGATTTCTGTAGCTCTAGATATTCAAGTTAGAATGACTAAAGATCAACATTTATAGATTACGAGATTTGATTTTGAAAGCTGTGATTTCCATGTTGTTTTTTATTTTATTTTCTTGCCTTAGTTGTTCAGAGAGGTATGGATATTAGCTTTTTAATGCCACTAGAATCACTTCATTTCGACCTCTAGAGCTCACGCTCTGAATAAAACATCGACTGAAAGTCAAATCTGCCAATTACTTCAAATTTACTCCTTTTTGCATTTTTCATCTAAACGTGCCTTTAAAACATACAACAAAGAATATCAAGACATTTTATATATAAAAAAGACAAAACACTAGTTAAATGTAGGTGAAACTATCGAATAATATTGTTGCACTACTGAATTAGATATAATTAACAAATAACATAATTTTTTTTTAATTTTTTATAATTTATAAAAAGTGTATTCTGCCTACATCTGTTTGTTTGCTAAAAAGTGGTTTTCATGAAAAATAAATTTCTAAAAAGTGAATTATCTTTTTATGTTTGAAAATGTCATGAGAAATAAATTAGAAAACACTTTGTAGTGCTTCGCTATACCATGAAAATAAATTAAAAAAATAATTTATTAATAATTTATTTTTTTAAGTCTATTAAAAAGAATGGAGATCAAAACTGACAAATAAAATATTTGAAAAAGGATAGAATTGAAACAAAATCCCAAATTATTTCAAATAAAAAAATAAAAATGAAAATAATATAGGCCAAATCTGATAAATAAAAAAATTTAATTTTTTTTATAAATTATTTCAAATAAAAAATCAATCAAAACAATAGGGGTCAAATTTGTTTGATTAAAAAGTCGAATGATGATAAAATTAAGGAATAAATTTCATAAATTATTTCAAATAAAACAAAATATATAGAAATTAAAATATTGAGAACTAATTAATATAATTAAAAAAATAACATGATATTTTTAAATTTTTTTGCAACTTCTAAAAAATATATTCCATCAAAATCCATTTGTTTGCTAGAAAATATTTTTGTTCTGAAAAGTGGTTCAATAGAAAGTAAATTATTGGAAAATGAATTATTTTATGATATTTGATAGTTTTATGAAAAATGAGTTGTAAAATAACTTATTAATGTTTTTCTAGTTTATTAAAAGAATATGAATCAAACTTGATAGATAAAGAAGTTGAAGGAGAATGAAGTTGAAAAAAAAATCTAATTTTATAAATTATGAAAAAAATAAATATCAATTAAAAGAATAAATATAAAATCTAACAGATAAAAAAATTAAAAAAATATGAAACTAAAAACAATCAATTTTATAAATTATTTTGAATAAAATAAATAGCAATCAAAAGAATGAGAATTAAATTTGAAAGATAAAAAAATTTAATTAATAAAAATAAAAAATAAAAAAAATAATTAAAAAAATAAGGACCAAAGTTAGTATAAATATCTAATTAAATCAAGTTATAATGGATGAAATTAAAAAAAATTAAAAATTAAATATATAATAATCAAAATATTGAAGATCAAATTTGATATAATTAATGAGAAAATATGATATTTTTAAATTTTTTGTAACTCTTTGAAAAATATTTTCCTCTCAAAATAAAAAAAATAATTTACTAAAAAAATATTTTTCATTGACCTATTTTCTTGATGGTTAAGAAATATAGAAAAAATTAAAAAGTAATTTTTTAAAAATTATTTTTCATGAAACAAATAGAATGTAAAAAGAAAATAACTGCATGAAAAGCAAACTCAATTTTTTTAATTCATAATTATTTTTTATTGATTAACTTTTTTAGAATGTAAAAAGAAAATAACTGCATGAAAAGCAAACTCAATTTTTTTAATTCATAATTATTTTTTATTGATTAACTTTTTAAATAAAGAAAATTTACAACATAATTTTTAAAATATTTTTTTTTATATAACAAACTTAACCTAAAATCCTATTTGATGGTATGTGTCAAATCACAAGACAAAGTTTCTCTTTCTATTTTTTTTAATTCTTTTTCTATTTCATTTTATCTCTTTAGTTTCTGCATGTAAAAAGTATCTTTCTTTTTTCCAAATTCATTTTCCCTTGCTATAAAATTATTAATTTAAAATGGAAAAGTAAAAATATATTTCTATATATATATATATATATATATATATATATATATATATTCGAGGTTAGGAAGTATCCTCAAATCCGTTTGTGTGTTAACCAATACTATATCTCATTCTTGATTTGATTTTAAGGACATACTTTTACATCAACCTAGTGCATTCATAGTTATATTCGCCACATTGGTAATATATTTGTAAGGATTTAATAAATTCTCGTAAGTAGCACGTTTCAATTACATCATTTTGTATTCTAATTAGATGAAATTAAATTTAGAATTATAATAAAAATATCAAATCAAATGTTAAAAGACTACAGGCTAAAACATGGGGAAAATATATTACAAACTTAAATTTCAAAATAATTTTTATTTTGATATAAAAATTTATTTTATTTTTTAAGTAATTAAATTAGAGAGAATAGATAAAAATTAGTTGAAAAACAACATATAATAAAAAAATTGTTGGTTATTATGATTTCAGCAATTAAAATATCAACTTTAATATTAAAATTTTTTATTTGACAGTATAAACTTAATGTGATAATTCTTCCTCTACATGATAGGATAGATAGATGAGGTGTATTTATATTTTTTAAAATTTAATTGATTGTGATTTATATTGGTTTTTATATTTTTTTTTGAGTTTATTTCAAATAAAAATAGATTATAAAAATAAAATCATGCGTGATTATTTAACTATTATAATAATGATTGAATTTTAAATTTCAAGATGAACCAGTTACATATTATTTATAATAGATTTTTTTCTTAAATAAAAATGGACTCCATCTAAATGCTTATCTCATAGTCATATTTTTAGGGCGATCCAAAATTATTTTTTGAATTATTTTTAAATATTTAATTGATTTTAAATTGTTGTTTCCATATTTTCTTTTATCATAGAATTAAATTAGAATTACTAGATTCAAGGTTATTTAGATTGATAAAATATATTATTATTTTAATATTTTTTATTAATTCTTTTAAAAGCCAAACTATTTTTTATTTTTTATTTTTTAATCTTTTAATTTTTTTTCGAACTCACATTCAACTGTGTTTCGTGGAAGCAACTTCCACACTATTTTTAATTTGAAACCGATGCTAGGCAGCAGGGAGTTAATATTTATTTTAAATTCGACCCATTAATCTGTATCATGACAAAAGCAACAAAAAAAAAAAAAATCTTCATAACAAATGTATTATTTTAATACATTCAAAAGTTTTATTCTAAAAGAAATAAAATCGGGAAGAATGTGAAAAACTAAAAAAAGAATGGGCAAAATCGGAAAGAAGGAAAGAAATACCACTATATATACAAAAAAAGAAAAATAAAGTTTGGATAAATTAGGAGGAGAGAGAAAAACAGCCCATAGAATGGAAGCGATGGCCCCTGGTTTTGGTTCTCTCTCAAAGAAACCAACTGTATTTTCCTTTAAACTAAAAATAACCCTAGAAAAATCACCTGGTCTACCTTCTTCCTATTTATACCCCAATCTGCCTTCATTTTCACTCACCCACCCTCCCTCACATCACAAGAGATGGTGATTTTCACTTCTACATCAGCTCCTCTCTCCTTTTCCTCTCTATTCTTGTATTCTAAACACACAAATACACATAGCATCGGACTAAGCAAACAGTACCATACTCAGTGAAAACTGCGTATTCATACATACATACATATACTGCGTTTTTCTCTCTGTTTCCTTTTTTTTTTTGTTTCTTTCCTATAAAATCATGCACACCCATATACCCGTATCTGTGTTTTGTTAATCTTTGATCTGAAATTTTGCATTTGAGAAGATACCCAGATAGGAATTGATGTTGTTGTTTTTAGAGGTGTTGTGGGGGTTGAATGGGCATTGAGACGAGTGTGGCAAATAAGAAAGTAAACGAAGACGAGTGTGGCTAATAAGAAAGTAAACGAAGTTTGTGAATTGGCAAAGGATTAAGGTTCGACTCCGAATTCAAATTTATATCCGAAAACCAATACGAATAGCAAAGGAAAGAAGAGCCGGCGGCGCCGTCATAAGAAGATGGTGTCTGCATCGCCGTTGCAGAAGCTTTATAACACCTGCAATGAAGTCTTTGACTCTTGTAGCGCTGGAATTATTCCTTCTCCCGATAATATCCAAAAGCTAAAGGCAGTTTTGGGTATGTTTCTTTGTGATATTAATTCTCTTTCTTCAGTGCCTTGAATTTGATTCTTTAGAGTTGGAAAATTGGGTAGCATAATAATTGAGGGGGTTTTAGAGTTTGGTTTTGATAATACTAATTCCTATTTTATCTCAATTCTTATTGTTGTGATGTTGTTGAACTCGGCATGATTTTACTTTCTCCAGTACATTGTGTGCTTGGTTATCTTCTTTACCCTCTTCCTTTAATCAGATTTCGTTTAATTAATATTTTCTTACTGTCTGAGAAAGGCCCATTGTTATCTGCTTTTTATTATTGTCTTTTTTGTTAGTTTTTGTACCTATGGCAATTTTTCTATGATTTTTTAATCGAAATAAAAAAAATACTGATGAAATGTACGATGCTTCTCGGCAAGAATGCAGATGCGATTTCTTTTTTGTCTTTTTAATATTTTTTATGGTCTTGACCATCTAAGGCCTTGGAATGAGAAGCCTAGCAAAGATGAATGAAGGCTTGAACCAGCATGAATAGCGCGACTATGCAACCTCTTCTCAATTTCCTCTAGTTCGCTATTTCAACTTCTATAACTGCTATTCCCTTCATGGACATGCTTTCATTTCTTCTGTGGTTCAGCCTTTCTTATTTTAATAGCATTCGGTTAATGCACTTCGCGTGATTGCTCACACTCACATGGATACATATGCAGGCTCACAAGTAATATTTGAAATTGATGTATACTGTCTACTTAAAGGTTTTGCTTTTTTGATGCATTTCAATAAAATGAGGTTAGTGATAGGACTGAAACACGCAAGTATAAAACTGAAGAAGTGTCACCTCTTCGTTGCTGCTGATGAAAAAGTACCATTAGCTATATTTTGTTTTTGGGTTTGATATTTGTCCTTGATTCTTTCTATTTAGATGACTTCAAGCCTGCTGATGTTGGTCTCAGTCCAGAAATGCCACATTTTCGAGCTTCTGTAGCTGGGGAAACTCCCGTGATCAGATACATACATATCCATGAATGTGAAAAATTCTCTGTATGCAGTCTTCTGAGGTGCTTTCTTGTATATATTTGAGGAATTGTATTTGACTTGAGTGCTCTAATTTTCAATTATCACAGATAGGGATTTTCTGCTTGCCGCCTTCAGGTGCCATTCCACTTCATAATCATCCTGGAATGACTGTATTTAGCAAACTTCTCTTTGGGACTTTGCACATAAAATCATATGACTGGGTGGTTGATGTCGCTCCCAGCACATCTGCTGTGGTCAGTCCTTCAAAATGTAAGTTATATATATCCTTTTTTATGTTTGATACTGAATTTTATGCTGCCAGATTTTTTTGTACTTAGAGGTGAAGAAATAGAAACGCTCTATGAGGGTTAGTGATGAGCTAGAAAATGACCTGACCTTGCTAAACCTAGTATTCTTCTTCCTGGTGACTAGCTTTTAAACAAAGAAATCAAGCATTTGAATATGCTGTGGGTCAATAAAAAAGTTGAAAAGTAATCCATTTTATTTGCAGTAGTCCAGCTCAAGCACAATAATTCGTTTTTACTGGTTGTGCACTTTGTATTTGATCAAAATAGCAAATTCCATGAGAAAATTAGAGAAGAAAAATGTAAATCTAACTTTGTAAACTGAAGCTGGTGGACATTGAAAAAAAAATAAAATCCCTCTATATATTTTGAAATTGGTCTTAAAGTTGTCAAGATCTAAAAGTTTTGAACAATTCAAATATCACAATCCTCATTTGAGCAATGTTCTAGTTCTCACTAGATAGAAAGGTCACATGATCGTTTTCATAACCTGTACTGGAAGCTGGTAGTATCTTGACCCTCTCCCTCTATATCATGAGTCTCAGTTGTTTGCATCATGGAGAACCCTAGCAGAACACTTCACTTCGGCAATTCCACTTTTCCTTCCTCTATACTTGCAAAAGAAACTAGCCTGACTTAATGGTTTTGGTTAATGAAGCAAAGCAGCCTGTTGTCCAGCAACCTGAAGCTCGTTTGGCCAAGATCAAGGTCAACTCCAACTTCACTGCTCCTTGCGACACCTCTATCCTTTACCCCACTGATGGAGGCAACATGCATTGCTTTACAGCAGTGACAGCATGTGCTGTCCTAGATGTTCTTGGCCCTCCCTACTCCGATTCTGATGGCCGGCATTGCCAATTCTACTTTGACTTCCCATTTTCCAATATCTCAGGTATCATGGTGCATCTTCAAAAAGTTGATTCAAAATGTTCACATTAATGAAATAATGTTCTGACTCGGTGAAATCTTTTGAGTTAGGAAGTATTTGATAATATTTTTCTTGCTGACAATGCAGTTGATGAACTTTCCTTGCCTGAAGGAGGGAAGGAAGGCTTTGCGTGGCTTCAAGAGAGGAAGAAACCCGAGGACTTAATTGTTGTTGGAGAACTGTACGGAGATCCAACAGCTGTGGAGACGTGAGCCTGCTGTCTACACCGTCCTTCCCTCCATATTGTCGTGGGCTGCCACCTATTTTCAGTAGCAGCAGATTAGCAGATCTTTTATTTCTTTTTACTTTTATGCGTATGGTTTTTTACCTCTTCTTTTCTTGTTGAACACCACACATGGCGCCTGGTGCCTTTTCACTATAGTTTCTGTACATAAAAGGAAGAAAGGGGACAGTCTTGTATGGGGCGCACTGGAAACAGGTTGTTACCTCAATGCCTTAACGAGGAAATGTTCGAAGTGCACTTTTTGTGTCACCATCATCTCTATCTCGTTTCCTTTTCTAGATATAGGTAGGGCTTCTTTTTTGTGCTTTTGAATTTTTTTTTATTTTTTTTGTGATTTTACATTATTTTAACGTATAAATTTTAAAAAATAAAAAAAAATATTATTTTAAAAGAATTACAAATTTAAAATCAAAATCGATCCATGTGTATGAACAGTTTACCTGTGGTACCTACCTCATGGGCGAGAATCGAAGGTACAACATGCTGCGTGTGTTTGAAAAGGACAAACATAGGTTCTGCACGATCTTTCTTTTCAGTTTCTTCTGAGACGGGAAATATGTAGCTGCTGCATGCTAGGGTTTAGGGGATCCTGAGATGTCCTGATGCAACTGTTGCTATTGGGAATCTTTTTCGCTTCTCGGTGGCATGTAATTACATGCCGTTATCCCTATTGAAAGAAACAAAGGACGCTCGGTTCTATGTGGCTTTTCGCTCTCTCGACGATACATCCTACCATGAAGTAGTGGTTATGGGCTAGATCATGCATGGTAAGTTAATAGCTTGAAAATGACCCCCCCGCGTTGTGCATGGATTCAAGTATGGCATGAATTTAGACAAATGGAAGGAAATCTGTCTTAATATGCAAGTTCTCCCTCACACGAAACACAACACCTGAGACCAGTTGGTGTGCGGCCAAGTGTAGTCATTCTTTGGAATTCCCTTCCCACTAAAGTCAAGGTGAAACCCTTTTCGGCTTCAATCACGGCGCATGCATGGGTTATGGTGAATACTTTGGATTTTAAAAGGAAGGTTACTAGTTCTACATAGGCAAGCATTTTGACCTCGTACGCTTGCCTTGCATCGCCCAGTTCAGTTTTTGCTTTGTGCTGCCCTTTTCCATCTGCCATCTACATGAGATATTGAAGCTAACAATTAGTTGGTGAGTTCTCTAACGAGCTAATCATCCTCAAGGTCAACAAAATAATCCTTCTTGAGCTATTCGTTGTTTCAAGCTATAGACGAGATGCAAAGAACTTGAGAGGATATGCCCGGATATTTGCCACAGACAAGAAGTCGGTGAACGAAAAGAAAAGATGACAATTTGCGATCCGTTAGCAACAATGCGGGATTCCAATTTAAACCATCATTGATATCCACCCCCCTCTATCAACTTGTGTTTGTCATACAGGCAACCACGTTTCAAACTGCGGTTAGCTAGCTGCAAAAGCGTCATTTTTTATGCTTTCTGTGGCCAACTGCAGTTTGGAACGTGGTCATTTCCTTGCTCTTCTTTCTCTGGTGCTCGAAATCTCGTGCTGAGCTGTTAACGAGACTACCAGGGCAGCCTGGCAATTTCCCCTTTGAAAAGTACTCTGGCTACATTGTAAAAGATGCCAAACATGGCCAATAACTTTGTTGACGCGGAATCAGCTGATCCACTTTCGCGTCCTTGACCTTATGTCTTAATGGAGGTTTGTATTATGCTTGATATACTGTCTACCCTTTTTTATTTTTTCTTTCCAGTTTACAAGAAAAGACTCGAACCCGAGAGCTGTTTAGAAGATGTGAATGCTAGCTGACATACATTTTTATTGGCATAAACTTTCTGCCTTATCTTTTTATAGTAATTTTCGAATTCAATGCTGTATTACGGATATCTTCACACTAGGCCTTGATTGTTCTTCACTTGGTTATGGCGCTTTTGAGGAACATGCATGGTCCATTCCAACCTGGGAAAAATGGACTTCTTGTCAAAAACCAATCAATATTCCTGGAAATTACGTAAGATTACAAATTGAATATATGTTGAATGCCCCCCCTTTTTTTTAATCGTTTTGGGAACTAGTTATAACATCATCTTGATAATGTTGACAGAATCAAACATGCTCTACGTTGAATCACCAACTGGAGTTGGATTTTTATACTCAAACACATGCTCCATTATATTTCCTGGAATGACACCAGAATTTGTAATTAAGTATTTTCTCCTTGGAAATGGCTCCTTTTCCCTTCTTGTTAATTGCCTTGTCTTTATCTGTTGACTAATTTATTGTTATTTTTTATCAATTCAATCTGTTGACTAATTTATTGTTATTTTTTAGGAGTGGGTAAACAACTGAGGATGATTTGAGATTTATTGCGGAACTGGAGAGAGCTACGCTGGTAATCAATGATTAACTACTTGTAGTGAATCAGTCTTGCACATTTTAAAGGAATTATTACATTCTTGAGATTGAATTGAAAATATTACCACAACGGTTCTAATTTTTTAATGAATAGGAGATATATTAATAGAGAAATTTATCTTTATAAAAAAATTTAAAAAATAATTGCTAAAAATCTCATGAGATATAAAAAATTTATTTATGTTTTTAAAATATTAGTCCCTTCATAAGCGTATCACAAATATATAAACTAGTATAATATAATTTATCTCTTAAATTATGATTTTAGACCATTATATTCTACAACTTGCAGCCTTACTGATAAAGTACACCAAGCAACCCAACATCAAACCTATGAACCTTAAAGCCATTGATGTAACAATCTAATTTCACATATAATGAAATATATGCTATTACAATATTATTTTTAGAGTCCATATTGATGATAAGGTATAAGAGATTTTCTGATCATAAAAAAAAGATATATTTTTCTTGTTTGTACAAGGGATAACACACATACATTTACACCTTTTATTTATCTAAAACAAGTGAATCTAATTTAAAAACTCATGATAAAAAGGAAAATATTTTCTATTAAATTCTCATTTTTCTTTTCTTTTTATTCTGTTATCTTAATCTTATATGATATTAGAGCCTTTCCTTAACAACATTCATGAATTTCCTAGATAATCTCTCGTAATTTTATTAATTAAGAACGATAGCCTACCTCTTCCTTTTTAATTGGCCAAAAAAATACAATGATATCCCATTGTTGTCACTTTATTATGCTCATCATTATATATCCCTAAAACTATCTAATAGAATTTCGAAAGACATAAATCAAGTATTTGAACAGGTTTGTATGACTTCATTGATTTATAAAAACCATGCCCATCATCCCTCTTTATTGTATACAATGCATCCATTATCATACCCGGATTACATGTACTCGATTTAACAAGATCAATTGATGATGAACACCTTAATTGTATTCTTATCTAATCATTATTATCTTATGTGATTGTCTGTTAGACCTCTCGCTTTGTGTTTACACAAAAAAATAAACGTTCACATGCTTATAGTAGAAGAAATATGATAGTTCATAATAAATCAAAACTTTTCTTTGTGTGGCTTCATTGATAAATCAAAACCCGACCCTTCAACCCTTGTTAGCTTAAAGAACACATTCACTATCATAACAAACTCGGATTACCTATACTAGGTTCAACAAGATAATCTGATAATGAAAAATTTAATTGCATCTTTATCTAAACATGTATTATCTCATGATTGATTGTTAGACCTCTTACTTTGTGTTTACACCAAAAATTAATATCCATGTATCAATCATATAAAAACAATGATTTATGTCTTTAAAAACTGTTAAGTACATCACATGATATCATTCATATGATAAGATGGATAAAGTTATGGTGCACATTTTTGATGGTGAAGCTTGAAAGCAATTTAATATAGTACATCCTTAGTACAACATAACATATGCTTTAACTTGTGTATAAAAGATATTTAATCTATTGGGATCCTTTAATGAACCCAATTCTTGTTGACCAATCATTCTAATAGTTTAAAACTTGCCTTTAAAGATGTGTATAAAGCCAAAATTCATATTCTTATCTATAATCATACTTGATTCTTACAATCCAAGTAGGAATATAAATGTTTATTTTTAATCGTTGATGGATTAGTTGAATCGGTTATGAATAGTTATGGCTTTTACATATGATATCAGAATTTTCAATTGAAAATAACTTTGATGTGGACTATAAATAATTTTCTTGCATATAAAATGATTTCGGGTTAGAGCACATAGAAAATTAGCTTGTCCATATTCTATAGATGATAATAATAAGGCATTTACCTTAATTAATGGTGGTAAAATGTTTTTTTTTTTTGCCACTAGATGTTCTTGCCATATCATCATCTATTAAAAAAATAACATAATAGACTTCTTGAAAGGTAAAACTAAAATGGATATTGCATTATAAGTATTATTATGTGAAGAAGTATGTGATACAACCTTTTAACATAAAGGCATTGCATTTTATTTTCATTATGGTATACGAAAATTCCTTAATTTTAGTGTCACTCATAATTAGGTAAAATAAAATATTTTTTAAGAGCATTCTTATTATAAGACTATTGTCATCCGCTATAATTTGGATGTCATATATATTGAGAAGAATGTGTTTGATAATATTTGTAACACAAATATAAATGTGAAAAGAAAAACAAAAGACAATACAAAAGATACAATGAATCTAGCTTTGTATTATGGTAGGGGGAATATAAAGTTTGTTAATGATGGCCTCTGTGATGCAAAACCCAGAACCACATTCATATTAGACAATGATACATAACTTTTTATCTATAAATAGCTTAAGAGTTTGTGATTTTCTAATGACTATTCTTTAATCATAGCTTGGTTGGTGAATTTAGAGGAATGTGAATTATATGAAATGAAAATTCATGACTACCATGTGTTTATACAAGCACTTATTCTAATTGATTATAGTTATTTATTGTTAAAAAGGATATGAGATACACTTACAAAGATTAATAAGTTTTTTAGATATATTTATTTGATCAAATTGTATACCCAACATATAGAGTAACATGGAAATAACATCATTGATATAATTTTTATACTTGAAATGATCTCCCTTTTTTCTTTTCTTTTCTTTAACTCAATAAAACATCTACCTTTATTTAGTGTATGAGAAAAAAGTTAGAGGTCATGTACAATACAAATGGATGTATCTATTCAAGTGGTTAGAGATTACATGCATTCTTAGTAATTGTTCATTGTCTTTATTTTAAACATTCCTTTTAAATATTTATCTCTAATTACTTGTATGAAGATACTTGTTTAACTTTAAGAAAAAAATTAAAAACAATGCACATGTTAATGCTTTGATATGCGGGGTTTATATTGTTGATGAGATTTCAACATTTACCTCATTTTATTTTAAGCCTTGTTTGAGAACAAGAATCAATCACATTCCAAGAAATGATGATGGTGCTGAATTTCCTTTGAGTGAGAATTTGCTAATATTTTGCCATCTCAGATGACTATTATTGAAACATGCAGTGAAGAGTAGATATTTCCATCTTGAAATGTTGATATAATAAAATTTTCATCTTTGGTTTATGAAAGAACGGTCAACTATTATAATGAATATTTTTTCAATGGATAAGTCTTTCATACTGAACAATATGGTGAGGGTAAAAAGACCTACAATAGTAGGGTTTGTGTAAAGGGTACAACATCCAAGAAGTTCGAAATTGATTATTATGAAAAGTAATAAGAGGTTATTTAATTGTAGTATTATAGGTTAGAAGATATAATATTTTTATTCAAATACTATTAGTATGATATCATAAAGGAATTATATTAGATTATCACTATGATTTAATAAGAGATTTTATGTATCATGATGGCTTGGATAAGAACTTGGAAAATATTAAGATGAAGTTCCATGTATATCAGGGTATGCATGATACTAAGACATATTTAGAACGAGAGAAAAAGATTGAGTTGATCTTTAATTGTCACCATTATTTAGAAGAGAAAGATAAAACTGTTGCTATTAGATTTACTGAATATATTATAATTTGATGGGATCAACTTATTTTGAGTAGGAGAAAAAACTATGGGAGGCTTATTGATACGTAAGATGAGATGAAGGAAATCATAAGAAAAAGCAAGAAACCATTATTGGGATTTATAAAGGGGTTTAAGAGTGTAAAAGATTACTATAAAAAGATAAAATGCATTATGATTTGGGTGAATATACTGAAGGACATAGAAGCTACTATTGCTAGGTTTATGAATGGGTCAAACATGATATAAAAAATATAGTGGAGTTACAACATCGTACGGAGTTAGAAAACATGATGCATATGGCTACAAAGGTGGAATGATAAATTAAGCGAAATGGTAGTACACCATAAGTCCAAAATACATGTTTTTATTTATTTATCATAGAGGCTAAGTTATAAAAAGGAAAGGGCTGCCCAATCCAAATTGAAGTGGGTAGTGGGTATGAAGGCTAAACCATCGGCAATAAACAAAGAAATATCTGCTAGTTCTAGAGGTAATTCTAATACCCAAATACCTCGTAATCTTGATATTAAATGTTTTTATTCTAGAAGGCATACATGATTTGAGTCTTAAAACATAAACAAAAAAATTCATGGTTCATTGAGTAAGCACAACGAGAGATCGTTTCTCTTTATGAACCATGCAAGACACCTGGTAATAATTTATTGTTGCATATTTAATTATTTTTTTATTTAGTTTTTACTTGTGAGATTTTTTTTACATACTATTTATTTTGTAGGAAAAACAACCTCCAATAAAATTATATGAGGAAACTTATCTAAGGAAGCAATGGTAGAGTAGAAGCATTCATTATGCATTTTTTTTCTTTCTAATCTCTTTAATTAAAATTCATATTTATTTACATAATTAATATGAAATTTGAATTTTGACATCTCTTGTTTTGTTTTGTAGGACATATATAACGCTGACTTGATTGCTAAACATAAAGAAGATACTTTCATCCATTATCATCACAATCTTTAATTATGGTAAGATGTTGGAGAAATTAATAGACCTAATAGAAATTAAGTGTATGGTATACATATGACATCAACATGAGATATAAGAGCGTGTCATACTATTTCAATGATAGGCACACAACATTTTAACTTAAGTTAGACATCACCTACCATTGATTAGATTGTTTAAAATAGAGCTTAGAAACAAAATATTGAAATGAGAGCACAACTTAAAAAAGGAATAAAAGTAGAATTCAAACAAGAAAATAATATAAAATAGAAGAAAATCCATGCATATTTAGCTTTACATTTTCTTCACTTTCCTGACGCTTCTGGTTCAAGATGCCTCCCTTCCATTATTTTAGAAATTTTAATTTGATTGATTTTTTCTTGCATGAAATTCATTTTAATATAATTTTTTATGGGATTTATTTTAATATAATTATTCTCGAAAAAGATTTTTGTTGTTATTGTTGTTGTGAGTTTCCAAGATTATAATCCCAAATGCATTTTGGAATTATAACAACCAAATAATACAAAAAATGTGAAATTCTGATGGAATAGGCAAAGATATTAACTATTTCATTGATAATTTTATTAGCTATGTTATGTCATATTTCATCAGAAAGTTTTGGATTTTTTTTATTGAAATGCGAAAGGCATATTCCGTTGGTGTTCTCATTAAAAATGATTGCTCACATTCTGATGGAATAGACGATATAATATTTTTGATGAAATAAATAATGAAATATTTCATCAGCACTTAAAGAGCATTTCTAACAAAATATAGGGTAAAATATTCTATTGGCAAATAAGGTTGTGGAAAAGGAGAGGTAAAATTTGATTTCTTGACATGAATATTCCATCACCGATACCATCAAAAAAATAAGTTATCGATATAAATGATGACAGAAAAATAATCCTTGACAAACATATTATCGACAATACATTTCCTTCAATAATTCCGTCAATATAGTAATTGCTAATATAAGTTTTTCCTTACTGCTGAAGAAATATTTCATTGGCTTTTTACATTTTTTTAGTATTGAAGCACAACAAAATATTGAGAATAAAAGACAAGTTAACAATGCAACTTACCTTATGTATGATGCGTTAGGATGATAATATCTTTTTTATAGTACAACAAATCTCTTACCATAAATCTCTATTGACCAATTAGAATTTTTTAATGATCATAATACTAGATGACAACTTTTTTTTTTTATAGAATTTATTTCCTTTTCCCCCTTAATCAAAGAAAAGACCTTTTCCTTCTAGGGCACATGGTGCTAAAACATGTATCACAAGGTTTTCTATGAAGCTCAAGTCTCGATTCCTATAGTATTTGCTCCAAACATTCATTGAAAATTTTAAAATAAAATTTACCTTGTTGAAAACCTAATTAAAACATGATAAAAGGACAAACGAATGTTTATAGAAAGACTTAATGAGAGAGAGTTTTATACAAGAAAGAATATGTAACAAGATGTTATGGGTAGTCCAATTGGATTTGTAAATATCACCGTATATAGAAGACTATAACATTTATATGAAAAAAAAAGGTTTCCCCTTGGTATTTCTAAAAATCCATAATAATTCTTTGTAGTGTTAAGATTTCAAATTTACTTTCCCTTTTCTCAGTCCTGACATTTGTATCCCATGGTATTTTTGATGCTTTTCTAATATTTTAATGCTTTTTTTAGAGTATATACTAAAGAAAATAATGTATTGTGAAAATGAGAGCATATGTTCTTCATATATAAATCAAATAATGTATGTTTTAATTATTTGCAAATGAGTTTTGATTATTGGTATTTTTTTTGGATAATAGTAGAGAATATTATTAAGAAAATAGCTAAAAAAATAGCCTAGTATATAAAAGTTAAAGCTAAAAAGAAAAAAAACAAGATAAAGCAATCAAGTTTTAGAGGGTTAGAAAAACGGGAAGGAAAATAGGTTGGCAAAAGAAAAAAACACAAATGATTATTGGTATTTTACCATTTCTTTTTATATTTTTATTGTTTTGAAAGAGACAATTAGAAAAATATTTAAGTGGATTTCTTGGATACTGACAAAGGAGAAAAAAAGAAGAGAGAATCACTTAAATGATTTAATTATGATTTTATTAAATCATATGCTATGGTTTAAAGTTATACTTGACATAAAACTCCCAAGAATAATTTATAATTATTTTATAAGTGAAAATATTTTAAATAAATTGAATTTAGATATTTAAAAGAGATATAACTTAATTCATTTTAAAAGGGATGATTTTAACTATATTAAAGGTGTTTTTTGAACATTTTTTTTAATATTCATTTAAACATAAAGAAGTTTTTTTTAATAAAATATTTAAACCTTTGATAGATCTATGTAAATTTATGATAGCTTAGGGGAGATTTTATATTTTATCTATAGAGGCAATAAACCAACCCTTTTTCTCAATTGATCTTACTTTAGCTAGCCTGTACATATAAAAATAGGATTACTTTGTTATTCCTAAGGTTGACTTCTATGTTAGTTATCCTAAAAGCATTAGGTTAGTGCGAAAATCTCTTTAAGTTATTCATATAATCATATGTGATTCTTTATAGGTTTTTTTTTTTAAAAGAATTGATTCTAAAATTTTTTGAATTTATAATTAGTGCCTGTTCAATTATTAATTTATAATATCATATTTATTAGAGTCCAATAAAAAATAGCCAGATTTAGAAATAAGTCATTTGTTTTTTATGTATATATGATTTCATGATATACCAAATATTCAACCGGATATTAGATAATTGTTGCCAATATCAACAAAATTTTATATATTTAAGAAAAATCGCATAGCTTAGGAAATTTTTTGAATGGATTTAATGTTTGAAACTAAATGTTGTGCATCTCTTGCTCTCTCTCAATAAAATTCTTATACTTTATTTCTTTTTATATTTAATGCTTTTATATTATTTTTATATTTTATTTAGTTAAAAATGTTTTTCCATTATGTTTTAAGATAAGCCTTGTAGGTAATTTTTTGTTTTTTTCTATTGGCACACATCTTTGTGAATGTATTGGATTGAAATGGTTAAATCTAACTATTAACTCTATAAATAAAATATGATGACATTGTCCAAAAGGCAATAAATTAAATGTTACCTCAGGTTAATATTTGATTTATTTTTTAAATTTTGGTAATGAATTTTTGCATATATGTACATTATTTTTATGATTGTCGTTAATATTATTATAATTTTGTCTTATTTGGAGGGTTGGGTGTTTGACTTATTTATAATAGAATAGTGAAATTGATAAATATTATTTTTATGAGGATGAAATTGTTTTTATTGGTTTATTAAAGTGTATTTTTTTGCTTTGACTTTGATTTTTTTTCTTTATATTAAGCTTTGTTATTTTACAATGAAATTTTTTTTTCTTATATTATGATATATTTATTATAAGAATTATCATTTTTCTCATCCTTTCCTTTATTTTCTTTTCAAAATTTGTTTGTTAGTTTTTTCTTTTTTCATTTTCTATGTTAGTTTTGCTTTTTTTTTCCTGGACAAATAATAATAATAAAAAAGAATCTTTATAATAGATCTATGATAGTATAGAAATAAAGGTTATATACAAGAATAACATATGAATAACAATAGAAGAAAACAAAATCAAAATCAAAATTAAAGATTTAACAATATAACAACAACAACAATAATTTTATTTTCATAAAACTAAATATGTCATTTAAACTCTATAACCGCGCACACAAGTTAACCAATCAGCCATCCAAACACAATAAAATCACAATAATTTCAATCACAGTCACAAGAAAATGACCTCATTTATGGTCAATAAATCTAATCAAACAAAAATTATAAAGTAAAGAAGAAATTAGGAGTTCATTATCCAAATCAAGAAGACAAAGGACCGAGCTATTACTTAAAAAATGGGCTTTTTCCTGGTTATGAACCCTTTCATTTTCTCTGTTTAGGGGCCTGGGCTTCTGTAGAGATCTAGCATTATCCATTGCTTGCCGTCCAAGGGAGAACAACTTTCATAGTTGTTCATCAGTCAAATAATATCAATTAAGCAACATGTTTCTCATTTTTTCCCACACTAAGGAGAAACTATAATTAAGAATTTACTGAATAAAGGAATATGAGTTCTAATATTCTAATTTCTAAGAAAAGTATAGTGTTCTAAGTGATTCTAAAAATAAAATAAAATAAAATAAAATAACTAATTAATAAATAAAAGCTATAAAAAAGAAGCAAGTAAAGAAAATAAATTGAAGAAAAGCAGTAAATTGCATAAAAAAATTATGTATATATATAAGGGTGATCATGTTTTCCAATGACGGAATAAATTATTTATATTGGTGAAAATCTAATCTTAAATAATTTTTTTATATTAGCAGCACTTTATACCAAAAAACATGAACCCTAACCTATACTCAATATGCCTAAGGGAGACGTTGTTGAAAACACCTTTCCATAACTCTAAACAGATCAAATGTATACCCAGTAACATTTCATGCTCACCTGTTGAAGCATAATAGCATCGTGGCATGGCATTTTCCATTTGTGAACTATTATAGCTGCACCCATTATTGTGTGAATTTGGTGTTTCAACTTCATCACCTATTCCTATCTTTTATTATTATTATTATTATTATTATTATTTGTAACAATCAAGCGGTCCTCTGCATATTGCTGCAAATCACTTCTTTCAGGAACGAATCATGCATATGGAGATTGACTGTCAAGTGGTTTGAGAAAACAATTGTAGCAAGGTTGGTTTCGCTCCTCTAATCTTAACTAAGCTTCAAGTTGCTGTTCTCTTCACCAAATCTTCAGACAATGCTTAATTCATGTTGGGTATTTGTGATCTTCAATCTCCAGTTAATTTGAGGAGGAATAGTAGTGAAATTTTAGTTTTTTTTTTTTTTTTTTGAGAATAATATAATTTATATGTTAAAACTATACATGATAATTCAAATTTTTAAATTAAATTAATTATTTAATATGATATTATATTTTTAGTTGACTAAACAGTTATGAATTCGAATCATATTATTATTATTTATTTAATAAAAATTAAAAATAAAATTAGTGTAAATTTAAAGTTTAAAAATTTTTATTTGAAAAAATATATTAAAAAAGAAACTCATGTAAATTTAAAGTTTAAAAAACTTTTATTTGAAAAAATATATTAAAAAATAATATAAATTATATCTTATAATTTTATTTAATATCTTAAATCTTTTTAATTTTTTAATCTTTTTCTAGACAAGTTGTGTCACATATTTCTTTTAACCTGTTTTTAACTTTCTTTCTCGTAACATTACTGTTACATGATGAAATAAATTCAAGCCAGATAGTTACGAACTTGACTAAAATGCCTTCAGCTAGCAACGAGGGAACATTAGAAATAGTTTTATGTCTTAGTAAAATCTGTAAATTTATGGGGATCATTACAATATTGCTAATCCTGCCTTAAAAACCTATTCACCTGTAAATAACTCTATTCAACACTTAACTAAAACAAATCACCACTATCCACTTAATTAATCCAAACTCAGTTTAGAAAACTCAAAATTAAAATTTACATCTTGTGAGAGTTATATATATATATATAGATTGAAAATCCAATGAAACAACATTCCATTTTCACTCTCAACTCTCTCTCTCTCTCTCCACAACTCTCTTCTCATTCCATGTAATCCACTACCAAATCTTAAAATAAAAAAGTTTATTTAATCATATCATAATTAAAAAATTTACCCTTTTTTTCAAAATATTTTTTTAAAAAAGGAAAAATAAATTAAAGGACACGTTTTTGATATATTTGTGCCATTTTTAATTTTTTTAATTCCAAAACAATCCATAAAAATATTAAAAAATAAAATAAAATAACACCAAAACCGAGTTTACGGCATCTAAACTAGTAAAAAACTAATTTATCGAGATCAAGTTTATCATTTCACGGTCATAACTTTTTTTCCGTGTAAAAAATGGATTTTTCGCGCCTAAATGGTTCCTTATTTAACACTAATTTTATTTTTGGTTGTATATATATAATAATAAAAAAATAACTTGTCGTTTTCTGCATAGCACTAGGTGGAAGTGCACGTACTAACTATATAGCTAGTGCAATTGACAGAAAAAAAATAAAAATAAAAATAAAAGGAGAGCCGATTGTCGCTGGAAAAAAATGTTTACTCACTGACCATTTCAAAAAAAAAAAAAAAAAAAAACAGAAGAAGAAATCGTGATTGATACCTGTCATCCCCTCAATCCGACTGTCAAATACCAATTCTCCGAATTCAATCCTCCCTCTCACCGACGACATAATAGCCCAGCCACTCGCTGCCGATCATTTCCACCTTCAACGATGCGGAGAGCAGCCCAACAATTCCCTATCATTAAGCTCCCTCTCTCCTTGAAAACACCGAACAGGAGCTCCTCCACACGACAAAACCACCGTGAACTATCAATATTAACAGCTCAAAAGAAACCGAGAGCTCCTTCTCACGGGAAGAAATTGAGAGCCTCCTCAAAACCTGAAGTTCCCTCTCTTCTCAACACCATCACCACCAACACCGAGCTTCTCCACGCCTCTCGACAAGCACCACATTAAGGGCAGACGACATTCAACACCTGCAAAGAGAGAGAGAGAGAGGGGTAAACCGAGAGAGAAGAGGTTGAAACTTTAAGTAGCCGGATCTCTCTCCACAAGCGGCGGTTTGCTTAAAAGGATATTCTTCAACTCTGACATTGACTTAAAATTATTTCCAATTGAGCCAAACATGAATATTGCATAATAAAGACCAATAATATACCTAGAAAATCAATTGAAATACATAATTTTTATAATCCTTGCAATCAAATAAAATCTAATGATCAATTTTAACGCCAAAACTTTTTATTTTTATTTTTTATAACAATCAATTAATATGATATAATAATAATAATTATAACAACGTATAACATGCATTCAAAATACCTTGAAATTACTTTTGTAGAATCATTCATATTATTTTCTTTAACAAATAAATTTATTTTATAATAAATAAATAAAATATACATTATATTTAAAAATTATAACTAATCATTATAAATAAAAATTATACAATCACAATGCAACAAAAATTGAATGAAAGATGTGCTCATTGAGCTACAACCTCTCATAAAATTTTAAAGTATACATTCTTTAATTAATAGTGTTTTTTAATTTAGAATTTCTTGTTTTTTTTTTCAAGTTGCATATCCTTGATGTTTTTAGCTTTTAATCATTGATTCACAAGTTCTTTATTTTTTTTGGTTTTCACTTTTGAGTATTATTATTTTTTTGATAATTTTACTATAAAATCTCTGGCATTTCTCTTTATAATCCTTTCTCCTCTCCTAGAATAATTTTCATGTATAAAGTAAGCTAAACCATGAGGTTATAAAATCATGGTCGTTGTTCTCAGAAACTAGGTGGTTATAAGGTTCTTTTCCTTTATAACATATTATAGAAGGTCATGATGTTTTCTTTTCTATTAAATTGAATCCTCACCAAAAAAAAACAATTCCCAAACAAATTTTATTATGAGTAATTTCTTCTTCATTCGTAATTGATTGGGTAAGGTACTTTGAAAAAACCATTGTTTAGCTTGGGATGTCAATGCACCTTTCATGAACTTGAATTTCATGAACTTGAATCATATGGAGGGGATGCAAATCTATCATTGGGAACATACCACATTTGATATAGAGCTTTAAACTCTGTAACTCTTCTTTCACTCTTAGATTCAAGAGCTTTGCCTTTTATCTCTGTTTTTTTTTCATTTCTTATCAATCTTTCATGACTTTTCTATCAAGAGATTTTTGATGATCTAATCTTTAAATTTTTTCTTGTCCTCTTTTCTATGATTCCTCCCTTTTCACTCCATGATTTCCTTTTCTTTTATAACCTTAAAAGACAGGTAGTTGTAAAACTATTTGTGGGTTTGAGGTGGTTTTTCAAAACTAGATTATAGGGGATTTTTTTTCTTTTTTTCTTATGTTAGGAAACAATTCTTGTCTCTTATTATTTTCCTGCTCTCTATATGTCTAACAAACTTTTGGAGCTTCTAGAAAAAAGTTAAGAACTTTATAACTAAAACTTGGCTGAAAATAACTTATTAGAGGTGCATTTTCCATGAATTAATCATGACATATAAGAGGTTATTAAAGCCAACCAATCTAGTAGAGGGGGTGTCATTCTTCAACTAGGATCAAACCATGATTGATTTAGTGGCATGTAACTTTCCCACTATCGATCCAAAATTAGGTGTAACACTACCAAATTTGATTGAATAAGATAAGTCTACTTTGGAATAAGAACTTGAGAGCTTCCACATGGCTGGCGGAGTACAAACACTAAACAAGAATGACATAATCTTGTAAAGGGGAAACTCTTATGTTGAATAGTGGTGGTTAGAATCCATAAAGTGGTCAAATATACCATATTCGTTCACCTAAATGTGGCAACTGGACCAACCTTATTGGTTAAGAAAGACAATAAAATAGGGATAAACGATATGCAATTCAATCTTTTAATTAGAAACAAGTTACATGTCACTTGCTTAAACCCTAAAAATTAGGTTTTTCTACTTAGAATTTTGATAAATTTCAAGTCTGACGCCTTTTACAAAGTAGCCCTTATTTTTCAATTTGTTCAATTTAGTCGCTAATTAAGCCTTATACTTTGATTTTCTTCAATATAGTTCTTGAAAACGTTTACTACAGCCCTTAGTGTTACGCACCTTTTGAAGAATAAATATTCTTAGTCTTGAATTTTTTCAATTTAGCCTTCATTTAGCATTCAAACTTTAAATTTCTTTCGATTGAACCTCTGATTTTAGCAATCTGGCCTTCCAAAGTTTCAATGTATCCCTAATCTTCCAAACTTTATGAATTGATCCAAATTAGACCTTTAAACTTGTTTTTTCTATAATTGAATCTTTAATTAAATATATAAAACTCATTAGAAGTTCAATTAAGTCCTTAAACTTAATTAATTCTTCTAATTTTGGTTAAGTTTGGATTTTAGCCTCAATTTTCTTTCTTTCTTTATCCCATCGTATCAAGATATCTCAATCTGGCTATTCTTCTAGCATTTTGGTTTATTGTAGCTTGAAGGTCTATCTTTTTATACTGAAAATATTTTTTGATCTTATATTTCCAATTTTATATTTTAATTTTTTGAACAAAAATATGTATAAATTATTAATATAAAAAACTTAGTGGTCTAAAATTGGGTTATGACAATGATAATAAGGAGGAAAATAATGATTATATTCCTTCTAATGAGGAAGGATTTGAAATTGTTAATAATATAGTGGATGAATTATATCCTAGGACCTCACCTAATAGCTTAAGCTTTTAGGTGAGATGGTTCTTTGCATGGTATCAGAGCCTGGTTGATTAAATGGTCTCGACTTCGAATCTCACCATCCCTATTTATTTGATAAAAATTAAACACAAGGTAATGTGGGTCTATGCAAGCTTCAAGCCCAAAGGGCTTTCACTTGAGGGGGTGTGTTAGAGAATAATATAAATCATATCCTAGGACCTCACCTAATAGCTTAAGCTTTTAGGTGAGATGGTTCTTTGATATGAGACCATTTGGTCATCAAATGTTAGAGAATAATATAAATCATATCCTAGGACCTCACCTAATAGCTTAAGCTTTTAGGTGAGATGGTTCTTTGATATGCTCTAACATAAGCACAGTGGAAAAAAGGATTAACAAGAAAAATTGAACAAGAAGAGAAGAGGGGAGGACCGACTGTTATTAGAAAGAAAAGGTGAGATTGAAACCTTGATTCATACCAGGTAAGGTATTCTAAACCTGCTCTTATGAGTCATTTAAGTTGATTATAAATTGATGTTTGGATGTTAAGTTATATATTTGAGTTCTTAGACTTGAATTGAGGAAAAAGTATGAGTTGCTAAATTAAAGAACTTTATATGTTGTATGTAAATGGAAAGATTTACGAATCTGGACAGTTTCATCTCTTGACTTTCAAAGAGATTTTAGGTAGGAGGATAAAGGAATTAGGATCAGGTTCCTCATAGAAATTATAGGTTTGGATGTTGGCTAACTAATGAAATTGGTCTTGCTTAATTTGGAGTTATAGAACTCCAGCTATGGGTCACCAACCGAGATTGGATCATGACAGACCTTTAGGTTAATAGGTCTGGTTCGTTGATGAGAAATTTTGACTATCTTAGAGGTAGAACTGGGTTTTTCTTCCTTCAGAGAACTTGTAGTCTCATGTCTTAACTTTTCAACAAGACTAATCTCGCTTGAATTGGAGTTCTATAACACTAGATATAGTTAAAAATTTAAGAAGATGTCAGAGAGTAACAGTTCAAAAATGAGACAGTAATAGTTAAAAAAAAAAACAGTAACAGTTCAATGTCTTGACAGTAATAGTTCAAAAATAAGATAGTAGCAGTTCAATATCTAGATAGTAACAATTAAAAAAAAGGTAGTAACAGTTTAATATTTAGACACTAGCAGTTCAAAAATAAGACAGTAACAATTCAAAAACGAGACAGTAACAGTTCAATGTCTAGACAGTAATAGTTCAAAAATGAGACAGTAACAATTCAATATCTAGACAGTAATAGTTCAAAAATGAGACAATAACACTTCAATATTTAGACAACAATAGTTCAAAAATGAGACAACAATAGTTAAAAAAATAAGACAGTAACAATTCAAAAACGAGAAAATAACAGTTCAATGTCTAGATAGTGATAGTTCAGGATTTAAATAGAAATGGTTTATATATATAAGGAATGATAACTATGGTTGGACAAAGAATAACAATATTAATGGGTGAAATGAGAAAAGCGTAAAATATTAAGAAATGACTGAAAGAAAGACTTATTGGTTGTTGATATAGTTATAATAAAACATATCCTTGAGTGAGGAAAATTTATGAGATAAATCTGTGAATTGCAGGAGGGACCACAGACGTGGTGCAACAGAAGTAGGGGAGCATGAGTAGAGCTTCTATTACAGGTAGGTGAATCACACGTATGCTTCCTAGTTAATTCCATGATTTATTTATATTACCAATGTGAAATGTGAATTACTGATTGCATGTGTATTCAAGGTGAAAAGTTGTTGTGTGAATTGCCAAATGATAAAATTATCACTGACAAAAGAAATATGAGAAGTGCGATTTGAGGCGTAAATTAACATACATTTAGTGTATGTTAGGGTCTCGGGTAAGGGAATCACCATGATTGAACTAACACACATTTACTGTATGTTAGGATCTCGGGTAAGGGGATCGCCACAGTTGGACTAGCATACATTTAGTGTATGTTAGAATCTTAGGTAAGGGGATCACCATGTATTTGGCTAACATCCATTTAATGTATGTTAGGATCCCAGGTAAGGGGATCCCCATGTATGGACTAGTATACATTTAGTGTATGCTAGGATCCCGGGTAGAGGGATCACCATTTGTTGCCAAGCATATATTTAGTGTATGTTAGGATCTAAGGAATGATAAAATTATCATTGACAAAAGAAATATGAGAAGTGCGATTTGAGGCGTAAACTAACATACATTTAGTGTATGGTAGGGTCTCGGGTAAGGGAATCACCATGATTGAACTAACACACATTTACTGTATGTTAGGATCTCGGGTAAGGGGATCGCCACAGTTGGACTAGCATACATTTAGTGTATGTTAGAATCTTAGGTAAGGGGATCACCATGTATTTGGCTAACATCCATTTAATGTATGTTAGGATCCCAGCTAAGGGGATCCCCATGTATGGACTAGTATACATTTAGTGTATGTTAGGATCCCGGGTAGAGGGATCACCATTTATTGCCAAGCATATATTTAGTGTATGTTAGGATCCTAGGTAAGGGGATCACCTTGCATCGACTCCTATGGGGTGATGATGATAATACCAGTGAAATTGGTATTGGTAATGTGATAAGCAATAAAAATCATGGTTGATCTCATAAAGTCTGGAATGAAGGTTGAAAGTGGAAGAAGGAACAATTATTAATAGTACAATTATTAATAGTTGAATAAGGAAGAGAAATCCTAGGTAAGGGGATCACCATGTATTTGGCTAACATCCATTTAATGTATGTTAGGATCCCAGGTAAGGGGATCCCCATGTATGGACTAGTATACATTTAGTGTATGCTAGGATCCCGGGTAGAGGGATCACCATTTATTGCCAAGCATATATTTAGTGTATGTTAGGATCCTAGGTAAGGGGATCACCTTGCATCGGCTCCTATGGGGTGATGATGATAATACCAGTGAAATTGGTATTGGTAATGTGATAAGCAATAAAAATCATGGTTGATCTCATAAAGTCTGGAATGAAGGTTGAAAGTGGAAGAAGGAACAATTATTAATAGTACAATTATTAATAGTTGAATAAGGAAGAGATTCTAATAAAAACTAGAAGGGAGAAGCGAATGAACTATGAATGTATTTTACCTTGTTAAAATTGTTAGATATTCATATTGTTATATTTATTGTAATATTCACCTTTTAATAATATGTATTTTGTTTTTAGGATTAGATCCTAGCTTATGTTCCCTTTCTGTAATCTATGTTCTAGCGAGTATACCCTTGTATTTTGTAAACATGAATATATACCTGTAGCATCAATGTACTCAAAAGGGGGTGAGTTAGTGAGACTTCGAGATGATTCGTTATTCCGTCAGGCAGATGTATCTATGTTTGAGGTATCAAATAGACAAGGGGGAGATAATATACCCCTACCAGTGGCATCGGTAGCTGGATCAAACCCATTTTCAGATCCTGCTTTTATGGAACATATAGTGAGAGCTGTAGTAGCAGGGATGGTAACAAGAGCCTTTAATACTACTCCTAAATCAGGGGGAGTAGTCACTATAATGCAATGGGTGAAGGGTATGAAAGATATGAGTTGTATGTCTTACCGTGATGAAGAGGATGTTGAGGTTGCTGGGCATTGGCTGAGGAAAATAGAAAGAGTTATAAATCAGATGCATGTGCCAGAGGAGCTACGGGTGGATTGTGTGACTCAGCTATTGGTTGAAAGTGCCCACTCTTGGTGGGAGACCATTAGAGAGAGGAGATCAGGGGAAATATTAAGATGGAGGGATTTTCATGAAGAGTTTGAGGAGAGGAACTATTCTTGGGAGCAAAGAAGGGAGAAAGAACAAGAGTTTTTGGATTTGAGGCAGGGAGATGTGACAGTTTTGGAGTATGAGAGGAGATTTCAGGATTGAGCAACTTTGGCCTCCACTTACCTTCCTACAAAGCGCCGTAAGGTGGAGAGGTTTCGTGATGGATTGAGGCAGGAATTGAGGATGATATTGATAACAATGAAGTTTTAGTCTGTGCGGGAATTGGTATGAACTTCTCAGGGTATAAAGAGGGTAATAAAGGATACCCCGAAGCTAGTGGTCGAGTAGAGTCAGGTAATTGAAGCTAAAAGGAGAAATTTTGAGTTTTTGACTGGGAGACCTCCTATCCTAAAAAAAGGGAAGAGTGGGCAATCATCAGGACAGTTCAAGAGAAGAGGTGAGAGTTTCACCCTAGGAGGGAGCTTAGGAGGATCTAGACAGGTCAGTGGAAAAGAAGCTTAGGGAGGACAGTCTAGACAGGGAGTCAAAACTGCTAGAGGTTCTATAGAGCAGAAGGGACCAGGATATCCATTTTGTCAGAGGTGTGAGTAGTGACACCCTAGAGATTGCTCTGTGATGTTGGGGAGATGTTATATTTGTAGAGGTGAGGGACATCAATGGAGAGAGTGCCTGCATGTAGGTAGAGGTTATTACTATTATGGGGACATGAGTCACGGGAAGAAGGATTGTCCTCGTAGAAGCACCAAGGGAGTCCATGGACAGATGATTGAGGTTAAGAGCCAACAACAATCAGTGACAGTTGATCATCCTATCAGGCCTACCCAGTCAAGGACGAGTGCTACTCTTGGGAGGCCTAGAAATCAAAAGGGGAGGACTTAGAGTCGGGTATATCACATGACCTACAAGGATGTAGGAGCTGTAACTGATGTGATAGGAGGTACTTTGTAGTTAGATACAATGCAAGTTTATGCTTTAATTGATCCTGGAACTAGTAATTCCTTTGTATCTTGTAGAATTGTGAGTAACTTGCATGTGTTATCTAGTAACTTGGGTGTAGAGGTGATGGTTAGTACACCTCAAGGAGAGAATATACATATTGATGATATTTATAGAGGGATAAAACTATATATTGGAGGACTAGAGTTGATGGTAGATCTTATGCCGTTAGAATTATATGATTTTGATGTGATTCTGGACATGGATTGGTTAAGTAAACATAAGTCACAAGTGGATTGTTTCACTAAAACGGTGACAATCCAAGGAATAAATAATAAAAGAGTAGTGTTTAAAGGGGAAAGAAAAGTAATTCTAAGTTGTGTAATCTTAGTCTTGGTGGTTAGAAAATTACTAAGGAAAGATTGTTTTGCTTGGTTAGCCCATGTAAGAGAGTTAAAGAAGGGTAACATAGATTTGGCTAGTATTCCTGTTGTGAGGGAGTTTCGAGATGTATTCCCAGAAGAGTTGTCTAGTGACACGACTAAAAGATTGTTGTCTTCTCCCAAGTGCAGGAGTGTCGAAGTAATAAATAACCCGGCAAGACCGGGGTCGAACCACAGAGAGGTTAATTGTACAAATTATAAACGACAATAGTAACAACAACAACAACAATAACAATAGTAATAACAACAATAACAATAATTAAAACAATAATAGTAGTAGTAGTAGTAATAATAATAATAATAATAATAGAAGAAGAAGAAAAGGAAGAAGTTGATGAGAACTTTGAGATGAAAAGATTAACGTAAGGATTAAACAATGATAATAACAAATATCAAGGTTAGAGATTCCACTAATGGTATGCCAAACAAGTATAGTATAAACTCTTATTATTCAATTGGAAACCACACACAAAGGAGGTTCCAATCAAATTATATATTGTTAACATGATTACATTAGTCATCTTATTCGATTAATGCTAGCACTTGTAAATCTCGTCAAACATTCATGATTATAACTTATGTTAACAACAAATCAAGTTCCTTTCATAGCTCAGGTGTCGGTTATACCATACAGTATGGGCTATGAAAGTGCCAAGCATTTGTTGTACCAAGTGTTATACAACATAAATCAAGATTAGTAATTTAACAAGCAAAGTATTAAAGAGTGAACAAGATAACAAATACAAAACATGTTAGTATCAAACATTAAAGTCCATATTAAGTTTACACTATACTTATTCTTACACTATTAGTGTAACCTTTTTACCTTGACATAATAAACTTAGCTAGACATAAAAAAAGAAAGAAAAATAAATAAAAAAAATAAGAACATAAATAAGATAAGAGTTAACTAAGTAAAGGAAAGGAAATGAAAGGCATAAACTTGATATTAATGAAAGCAAAGCATAAACATTACAAAAAATACAAAGAGAGAAAGCAAAAACATGATCTTGATCTGGAGACCAAGATGCCTAAATGCATGGCAAATGCCTCCTTTTATAGGCCAAAATTGGGAACTATTGATTTGATGACTAATTGATGAGTGGGTGGCCAACTCTTGACTTGGTGACAATCCTTATCTTCTCTTGTCTGCCCAAAACGTCATTGATAACGTCAAAATTAGAGCCACTAGAAAACATGAAAGTTGTAGAAAATTGTCTCAGATTTCTTGTGTAAAAATTTCAGCTCATGTGGACTTCTAGAACTTCAAATATGGCCAAACACTGGATAATACTCAGGCTGGAAGGCAAATTCAGACTTCTTTGTTGTTGCTATAATTTGGACTTGAAAATGACCTTTTTAGATCTTGGGCTCCATATGAAAGTTGTAGGCCTATGTTTTACCTTTCCACCCATATAAAGTAGACCTAAATCTGAGATCTACAGCTCCAAATATGACCCAAAAGAATCCTGTGGAAACATTATATGCATTCATTGAAAAGTAAGAGATAATCACTACTCAACTTGCTCAAAGTATGACAGATTTTAAAGATACTCTTATAAAATTCACATCTGCTCTCAGTTTCTCAAAGAAAGGTAAGTTTTTATCTTAACCACAATAAAATCCTAAGGGGCAATAGAATGCAAATGCAAGAAGTTCCGGAAGCCAACACATGGATCAAGTCAAATCAGTCATTACTCTTCATAGTGGTAAGGTTATTGAAAAACCTACTTTTGAATCTTGTGAAAAAGATGATGAGTCAATCTTTGAGGGTAAAGAAGGAGTTGAATATAAGCATTATAAAGAAAAAACTGATTCCCCGCCAGCATTTTCATTTCCTTATCCCATGACCAAATAAAGAAAATTCAATCACAACTCTGAAATCTTTGAAACTTTCATATAGGTAAGGATCAATATACATTTGCTGGATGCTATTAAACAAGTACCTTCTTATGCTAAATTTTTGAAAGATTTGTGCACTATGAAGAGAAAATTGAATGTGAAAAAAAAAGCCTTTTTAGCCAAACAAGTGCCATTCTTCAGAACAATAATGCTTTGAAATATAAAGACCCTAGTTATCCTACAATTTCTTGCTTTATTGGAGAACATAAAATTGAAAGGATTTTATTCTCTTGGACACACAACCTATTGATGTATATAATTCATTTTTTTTTAGGACGTCCATCTCTTGTAACTTTTAATGCGATGATTAATTGTAAGAATGGACTAATAAAGTTATTATTTGGAAACATGATATTAAAGATAAATATTTTCAACATTTGCAAGCAACTTAGAGATGATAATAATTTACAAGAAGTACATTTTATTGAAGAATTAGTTTATGATCAATTTGAATATACTTTGAGTAAAATTAAGTTGGATGAATCTAAAGATTTGCGAATGATTTATTCTTAGGAAGAAATCACGGATGAAAAAAGCACCGAAAATATTGATGTGGATCTTTTATCAAAAGTGACAACAGATTCGATATTTGACATCGTACCAATCGATAATTACTTTCCTGATGAATCCTTACTTTCTCTTAGTTCAATGCTTTGGCTTGCTAAAAGTATCAATTTTCTTACTTTAGGATTTTTGCTTGCTCATTATTATACCGAAGATAAAAGAAAGTTTTTAAGTGACATGTAAAACTTTTTTTTAGCATAACCTTACTTATTCAAATATTGTCTTGATCAAATATTTCAAAGATGCATTCCCGATAATGAGGTAAGTAGTGTCATTAAATTTTGTTATTCTGAGGCATGTGGGGGTCATTTCTCATCAAAAAAGACAACTACAAAAATCTTACAATATGGATTTTATTAGTCCACCATGTTCAATGACACACATGCATTTTGCAAAACTTGTAAAAATTGTTAAAAAGTTGATATTGTTAAAAAAATTTTACTTTATAATTCTCGACTCTATTTATTTCCTCGAAAGATAAGATCAAGATGGAGCAGTTCATTTATTGAAAAACATGTGTATCCTTATAAGGTCTTTGATATTGAGAATCCAAAGAATGATAATACTTTTAAGGTAAATGGATATCATTGGAAAGCTTACGTTGATAATTTTTCTAGTGAAAATGAATCCATTGGTTTGAATGATCATGTAGATAAATATTAATTATTTTATTTTTCTCACATTTTTTTTTGTGTTTCTTTTTGGTGTGATTTTTGTTTTGCTAGTCTTTCTTCCCCTAGTCAAATAGTGGATAACGGTACTCCATGACTCTTAAGTCGGTTATTTCAGTTTCCCTTGCTAACTGATATCTGTGTATATATTTGTGCAATTCTTTGTTCTTTCTCTCTTTTTTGAATCTCTTCTCCAATTCTCATTTTAAAATGGACACCACTCTTGAAAAATTAAAAAATTATTTTCCTGCTTCGTCTTAGAATGCGATTACAAAATTTACCGTACTAGGTGTGCAAGATTGAGGTTGTTAGTGAATCATGAAATTTCTAAAGATATTTGTTGGCTAATTGAAGCAAAGGTCCGATTATCAGGTGAGTCCTCCAATTCTTTCATTTCATACATGCCTAGAATAGGTAAAAGTACTTTGCAAAGAAATGTAGTGCAAAATGACTGAAAGTCTATCACAGATATGCCAGATGGACTTGTAATGAAACATGTCGTTCTTTAGAAATGCTATCTATAAACCATGAAGATAAAATACAGTTCATTAAGAATGGCCTGAGTAAGGGGTCTTTCGATAATTTTCTATTGACTCTTGAGACATATCCTAGTGGAGATATGCATCGTGCAATTCATGATTTATAGCTATAATTTCATAAAGAACATGCTCGACATAGTTTTGGAAATCTGACTATAAAAGACTCTGTTTGCCAGTTCTTAAGAAAACTAGATGTGAAGCTTATCCCTAACCTATAAAGGGCATTTAAGTCGTTCTTGGATGTAAAACCAAGGGAATATATAAGCTATAATCACAACTAGGATTTAAGCCTTAGTTTGTAAAAATTTATGTCTTTTGGTTTTATTAATAACATAATATTTGTGTTTAGTTGTTTAAGTATGTTTCAGGTTTGTTAGTGTTCGTTGTTTTAGGTGATGTCTTTTATACTCTATCTTTCTATCTTAGGATATTAAGAACAACGTCTCATTTTGTTTGGGGAGAGAGGGTAGTAGTTGATAAAAAATAAAATAAAAAGATAACTAACTAACTATTTTTGTTTTTAATAAAACTATTTAACAAAATTATTATTACTAAGATGACAGAGCAAATGATAATTTTATTGACTCATGAAACGAATCTTTGTAAATATTTTCCAATGGTTATTTGCAATATTCATAACAAGGTCTATCAAAATACTTCTTGAAATATTCAGGTTTACAAACTCTTGCATTGTTATCACTTGATTCTGCTCATATACTTATTAAACAAGTATTCTTCAATCTTCATTTTCACACACACACTTTAATATATGATTGTGGGTTGCAGATTAGATTATTACATTATTTATATTCTTTTGTTAAAGGTACCAACTAAAGAAAATGGATAATATATAATTTGAAAAAAAATTGATAATATTATTAATAATAAAAACTTAGATAAGTTTGGTTTTGTAGCCTCCCTAACCAAAGCAATTGAGCTTGAAGGGGTGTTTTAATACTTAATACCTTAAAGTCAACTGACTTGTTACATGGGTTAAGGAAAAAAACTTAAAGGAATCAAATATTGCACTATCTAGGAATTAGTATCTACAATCCGAGTTATTAAGCTTGAAGGGATGTCTCAATACCTAATGCTTTAAGACCAACTGGTCTGGGAGTCATTAGCCTAAAGCTTGTTACCTGGGTTAAAGATGCATTGTGTTTTAAGTTATATATATATATATATATTAAAAAATAAAAAAAAAGCTAATAATTCCAACCCAGTAAAGTTAACCTTAAACATTATAATAGAATATTGTTTTCTTTCAATAAAAGCCCCATCATCTATGCTTTCATACATTGAGCACATAAAAATAAAGGTTTATTAATATCTTATTTAAGAGTTATTGAGCAGATTTGTATAAATTTAATAAGAGTTTGTTTATCTAAATAGATTAATGGAAATTGAATGATGAATGCCTTACTTTGTGGAACTTGTAAATTATTTTTCTATTTTAACACTTTAATTGCTAGGGGTGTGATTAGTACTTAAAAACGTATTTTTATCAAGGTTTTATATTAGTTTTTTACACTTAAAGTATCAATAACTTCTTAAATAAAACATGTTTTATAATAACAAGTTTGATACTATAAGATATCTTTAATTTATGATAAATGCCAGCCTACCACATAAATCAAATAATTGATTGATGTGTTGAACTACTGAAATTGAGAAGACAAAGAGAGTGTGAAGCTTAGAAAAGAAATGCTGGTTTAGTCCAAACTAGAAGACTGTTCTATCATTAGGTCATATTTGGAGCTATAGATCTTGGATTTCAATTTGGTTTTTATAGATAAAAAGTTAAGACATAGGCCTAAAACATTTATGGGAATGCAAGACTCAATTTTGCTGTTTGGAAGTCCAAATTTTAGCAACAATGGAGAAGTCCAAATCTGTTTTGCAGCCTGGACACTGTTCAGTGTTCAACCCACATCTCGAGTTTTAAAAATCCAAATGATCACAATTGTTTTTTATTGGAAAGCTGAGAAAATTTCCTAGAATTTTCATGAATTTAGTTTATTCAAATTCTAATGTTAGTAATGACATTTTATTTAGACAAAAAAATAAATATTGTCACTAAGCCAAGATGTGGCCACCCACTCAACCATTAGGCAACATATCAATACTTTCTAATTTTGGCCTATAAAAGAAGACATTTTCCAAACATTTAAGTATCTTGGTTTTTTGATCAAGATCATGTTCTTACGTTTTCTCTTTATATTTTTGTAATGTTTAAGTTTGACTTTTATTAATATCTTGTTCATACTTTTCATTTCCTTTCCTTTACTTGGTTAACTTATATCTAATTTATGTTCTTATCTTGTTTATTTATATTTCTCTTTTTTTCATTATGTTTGGGTAAGTTTATTATATCAAGGTGAAAAGGTTAAACTAATGGTGTAAGAATAAGTATAGTATAAACTCAACATAAACCTTAATGTTTGATAATAATATGTTTTGTATTTATTATCTTGTTCACTGTTAATACTTTGTTTGTTAAATGGTTAATCTAGATTTATATTGTATAACACTTGGTACAACAAATACTTGGTACTTTCATAGCCCAACCATATCGTATAACCTATATCTGTGCTATGAAAGGAACTTGATTTGTTGTTAACATAAGTTATGAACATGAATAACTAATAATATTTACAAGTATTAGTATTATTCGAATAAGATAACTAATATAATCATGTTAATAATTTATAATCCTATTGGAACCTCCATTGTGTGTGGTTTTCAGTTGAGTAATAAAAAGAGTTTATAGTATACTTGTTTGAAATAACATTAGTAGATCCTCTAACCGTGACATATTTTTTTTTTATCATTTTTTAATCCTCACATTAATCTTACAATCTCAAAGTCCTCTTTAACTTATTACTACTACTATGACTACTACTACTACTATTGCCACTGCTACTATTACTGTTATTATTGTAGTAGTTGTTGTTATTTATAATTTATATAATTAACCTCCATGTGGTTCGATCCTGGTCTTATCGGGTTATTTATTACTTTGACACTCCTATATTTGAGAGAAGACATCAATCTTTTGGTCATGTCACATAGCTCGCCTCACTAGCTTACTCGAGCAAACACTTGGAAATGCCTTAGTGAAGGTCCTTCTAATTGTCCTGTCACCTTTAATCAGAATCTGACAACAACTAAGCCTTGAAAAAAAAGAAGTGAAAATGGTCAAGAGCCTCAACACAATCTGGTATTTTTATGGTTAGCAACACTAACACCGATCTTGATGGTCATGGATGCATTTGTCATTAAGTCCTATAAGGCCAAGTCTTTTGATAATATTGATCTAGATAAAATGGCGGTGCACGAAGCTAGAATCATAGTCATTAAAGAGGTAGAATTATATGACCTAGTATAGGTATCAAATATGTGTGTAATCCCAACTATAGTTGTCTTGAAGAAGTTTCATGTTCCTGAATTCATCCAATATTGATTAGTACTTAAAAGTGCATTTTTATCATGGTTTTATATCATCATTTTGCACTTGAAGTATCAATAACTCCTTAACCAAAGCATGTTTTATAATAATATATCTAATAATATAAGATACCTTTAATTTGTGGTAAATATCTATTTTTAATGCAGGTCTATCACATAAATGAAAGGATTGATTGATGACTTGAAGAACTTAAATTCCAAGGATAAAGAGATGGCCAAACTTAGAAAAGAGATGTCGGTGCAATCCAAACCGGAACACTGTTCGGTAATTGGGTCATATCTGGAGCTACAGATCTCAGATTTAGGTCCAATTTATATGGATGGAAAGGTAAGACATAGGCCTACAACTTTCATATGGAGCCCAAGATCTAAAAAGGCCATTATCAAGTCCAAATTGTAGCAACAACAAAGAAGCCCGAATCTGTCTTCCAGCCCGAGCACTGTTCGGTATTTTGGCCATATCTGGAGTTCTAGAAGTCCAAATGAGCTGAATTTTTTACACAAGAAAGCTGAGACAATTGCCTACAACTTTCATGTTTGCAACTGGCTCCAGTTTTGACGTTATCAATGACGTTTTGGGCAGACAAGAGAAGATAAGGATTGTCACCAAGTCAAAAGTTGGCCACCCACTTATCAATTAGTCATCAAATCAATAGTTTCCAATTTTGGCCTATAAAAGGAGGCATTTGCCATGTATTTAGGCATCTTGGTTTCCAGATCAAGATCATGCTCTTCCTTTCTCTCTTTGTATTTTTTGTAATGTTTATGCTTTGCTTTCATTAATATTAAGTTTATGCCTTTCATTTCCTTTCCTTTACTTAGTTAACTTTTATGTTCTTATTTTGTTTATCTATTTTGCTTTCTTTCATTATGTCTAGCTAAGTTAGTTATGTCAAGGTGAAAAGGTTACACTAATGGTGTAAGAATAAGTATAATGTAAACTTAATATGGACTTTAATGTTTGACACTAACATGTTTTATATTTGTTATCTTGTTCACTCTTTAATACTTTGCTTGTTAAATGACTAATCTTGATTTATGTTGTATAACACTTGGTACAACAAATGCTTGACACTTTCATAGCCCATAATGTATGGTATAACCGACACCTGAGCTATGAAAGGAACTTGATTTGTTGTTAACATAAGTTATAATCATGAATGCTTGACGAGATTTACAAGTATTAGCATTAATTGAATAAGATGACTAATGTAATCATGTTAACAATATATAATCTGATTGGAACCTCCTTTGTGTGTGGTTTCCAATTCAATAATAAGAGTTTATACTATACTTGTTTGATATACCATTAGTGGAACCTCTAACCTTGACATTTGTTATTATTATTGTTTAATCCTTACATTAATATTTCATCTCTAAGTTCTCATCATCATCATCTTCTTCTTCTTCTCTTTCTTTATTATTATTATTATTATTATTATTATTACTACTACTACTACTACTACTACTACTACTATTATTATTATTATTATTATTACTACTACTACTACTACTACTACTACTACTACTACTACTACTACTACTACTACTACTACTACTACTACTACTACTACTACATTATTACTACTACTATTAATACTATTATTATTATTATTATTATTATTATTACTACTGTTGTTGTTATTGTTGTTTTATAATTGTTGTTTATAATTTGTACAATTAACCTCCCTGTGGTTCGACCCCGGTCTTGCCGGGTTATCTATTACTTCGACACTCCTGCACTTGGGAGAAGACAACAATCTTTTCGTCGTGTCAAATATAGTGGAACATAATGCCACATAACTTACCTTAAGTCCTATTGCAATTAAATGATAAAAGTAGTATATGATAAAAAACTACTGATGCTTATTTTTCAAGATAGCTTAAGTAGGGTAGCATTGAGCTGGTACATAAGATTGAACAACACAATGATTTGGAGATGGAAAGATCTGATGGATGTTTTTGTTAAGCAATATAAGTACAACAGACATTGCTCCTGACAGAACCAACTTGTCCAATCTAGAGAAAAGGGATAAAGAAAGCATAAGGGAATACGCTCAAAGATGGTGGAAATTAGTTGTTCAAATGCACCACCCACTTATCGACAAAGAGATGATCACTCTATTTGCTGACATACTCAAGGCACCGTACTATGAGTATATGATAGGTATTTATCCCAGTACTTCACTAACGTTGTAATAGTGTGTGAGTGCATAGAACAAAGTGTCAATAGTGGTAGAATTTCTGTACCTACTGAGAAAACAATATTTGAATGGAAGGAGGTTGACAATGTTAAAGATGGGCATAAGGGTAGCAAAAATATATTCCAAAACTACTACACTCTATTCCAAATTGCCAACATTAGTCTCAATGCTCCATCTCTCACCAATAAAACCTGAGTTTGAAAACTTTCAAGCTAAAGGTCAAATTGGAAATCTTTGCATTTTTTTTCTAGGTAGGTCACCTATTACAATGAGATCACATTGAAAAATCTTTTTATTTTCTACTTAGGTAAATCACCCATTATAGTGAAATAATTCTTAAAAAATCTTTGTATTTTTTCTTTGTGGATCACCTATTATAATGAGACCATTTCTGAAAAACCTTTATATTTTTCCACTTAGGTAGTTCACCTATTACATTGAGACTATAATTTTGAAAAATCTTTGCATTTTTTTGGGTAGTTTGATTAGTATTTAAAAATGTATTTTTATCAAGGTTTTATATCATCATATTGCATTTAAAGTATCATTAAATTCGCTAACTTAAGCATGTTTTATAATACCAAGTTTGATAATATAAGATATCTTTAATTTATGATAAATTTTTATTTTGAATGCAGGCATATCTCACAATTTAAAGGATTGGTTGATGTGTTTAACTATTGAAAGTGAAAAGATAAAAAGAGGGCTAAGCTTAAAGAAGAGATGCTGGTTCAATTCAAACTGGAATATCATTCAATTATTGGATCATAACTGAAGCTGTAGAACATGGATTTAGGTCTGTTTTATATGGATAGACAGCTAAGACATAGGCTTAAAACTTTCATTAATAGTCAAAGATTTAGAATGATTGGTTTCAAGTTCAAATTGTAGCAACAAAAGAGAAGTCAAAATCTGTCCTGCAGCCTAGATACTATTCAGTGTTCAGCCTATATCTTGAGTTTTAGAAGTTCAAATGACCTAATTCTTATTTTATTACAAAGCTTAGACAAATTCCTAGAATTGTCATGAGATTATCTATTTAAATTCTGATGTTAAAAATGATATTTTGTTTAGACAAGAAGATAATGATTGTCACTAAGTTTGGCCACCCACTTGATAATTAGTCATCAAATCAATAGTTCTGAATTTTAGACTTTAAAAGGAGATAATTTCCATACATTTAGACATCTTGATTTTCAGATCAAGATCATATTGTTGCTTTTTTTTCTTTGAATTTTTATAATGTTTAAGTTTTACTTTCATTAATCTCTTGTTATGTTATTCATTATACCTATGTTATTATCTAGTTTATTTATATTTTTTATTCTTTTTTTTTATTATATTTAGCTAAGTTTATTATGTAAAGGTCAAAAGGTTTCACTAATGATGTTAGAATAGTTATAATATAAACTGAAAATTAATTTCAATGTTTATATCCAATAAAGTTTGTTATTAACATGTCTTATCATTTTATCTTACTAATTCTTAATACCTTACTTGTTAAATGATTAATCTATATTTGTGTTGTACAACCCTTGATACAATAAATACCTGGTATTTTCATGGCCTACTATATGGTATAACCGACACCTGTGCTATAAAAAAAACTTGATTTGTTGTTAACATAAGTTAACATCATAAATTCATGACAATATTTAAAAGTTTGGTGTTATTAAAATAAGATAATTAATATGATCATGTTAAAAATTTATAATGAAGTATTAACGATAAATCATCTGATTGAAACCTCTTATGTGTGGAGTTTTCAGTTGATTAATAAAAAGAGTTTATACTATATTTATTTTTAATACTATTAGTAGATCCTCTAACCTTGATAATTGCCTTTATCTTTGATTAATAATCACATCAATATCACATCTTAAAAGTTTTATTCAACTCTTTTTTATTTATTGTTTATAATTTTATATAGTTCACCTCTCTATTGTTAGATCCTAATCTTCCCAAGTTATTTATTACTTCGATACTCTTACACTTGGGATAAGACATCAATCTTTTGATCATGTCAATAGGTTTATTATGTCAAGATGAAAAGATTACACTAATGATGTAAGAATAAGTATAGTCTAAACTCAACATGGACTTTAATGTTTGATACTAACATATTTTGTATTTGTTATCTTGTTCATTTTTAGTACTTTGCTTGTTAAATGGTTAATCTAGATTTATATTGTATAACACTTGGCACAACAAATATTTGACACTTTTATAGCCTAACCGTATGGTATAAGCTACACCTGTGTTATGAAAGAAACTTGATTTATTGTTAACATAAGTTATAATCATGAATACCTAATAACATTTACAAGTATTAGCATTATTCAAATAAGATAATTAATGTAATCATGTTAACAATTTATAATTTGATTGGAACCTTCTTTATGTGTGGTTTCTAGTTGAGTAATGATTAGTACTTAAAAGTGCATTTTTATAAAGGTTTTGTATCATCATTTTGCACTTGAAGTATCAATAACTTCTTAACTAAAGCATGCTTTATAATAACGTATCTAATTATATAAGATACCTAATGATATTGATAACAATGAAGTTTTAGTCTGTGCGGGAATTGGTATGAACTTCTCAGGGTATAAAGAGGGTAATAAAGGATACCCCGAAGCTAGTGGTCGAGTAGAGTCAGGTAATTGAAGCTAAAAGGAGAAATTTTGAGTTTTTGACTGGGAGACCTCCTATCCTAAAAAAAGGGAAGAGTGGGCAATCATCAGGACAATTCAAGAGAAGAGGTGAGAGTTTCACCCTAGGAGGGAGCTTAGGAGGATCTAGACAGGTCAGTGGAAAAGAAGCTTAGGGAGGACAGTCTAGACAGGGAGTCAAAACTGCTAGAGGTTCTATAGAGCAGAAGGGACCAGGATATCCATTTTGTCAGAGGTGTGAGTAGTGACACCCTAGAGATTGCTCTGTGATGTTGGGGAGATGTTATATTTGTAGAGGTGAGGGACATCAATGGAGAGAGTGCCTGCATGTAGGTAGAGGTTATTACTATTATGGGGACATGAGTCACGGGAAGAAGGATTGTCCTCGTAGAAGCACCAAGGGAGTCCATGGACAGATGATTGAGGTTAAGAGCCAACAACAATCAGTGACAGTTGATCATCCTATCAGGCCTACCCAGTCAAGGACGAGTGCTACTCTTGGGAGGCCTAGAAATCAGAAGGGGAGGACTCAGAGTCGGGTATATCACATGACCTATAAGGATGTAGGAGCTGTAACTGATGTGATAGCAGGTACTTTGCAGTTAGATACAATGCAAGTTTATGCTTTAATTGATCCTGGAACTAGTAATTCCTTTGTATCTTGTAGAATTGTGAGTAACTTGCATGTGTTATCTAGTAACTTGGGTGTAGAGGTGATGGTTAGTACACCTCAAGGAGAGAATATACATATTGATGATATTTATAGAGGGATAAAACTATATATTGGAGGACTAGAGTTGATGGTAGATCTTATGCCGTTAGAATTATATGATTTTGATGTGATTCTGGACATGGATTGGTTAAGTAAACATAAGTCACAAGTGGATTGTTTCACTAAAACGGTGACAATCCAAGGAATAAATAATAAAAGAGTAGTGTTTAAAGGGGAAAGAAAAGTAATTCTAAGTTGTGTAATCTTAGTCTTGGTGGTTAGAAAATTACTAAGGAAAGATTGTTTTGCTTGGTTAGCCCATGTAAGAGAGTTAAAGAAGGGTAACATAGATTTGGCTAGTATTCCTGTTGTGAGGGAGTTTCGAGATGTATTCCCAGAAGAGTTGTCTAGTGACACGACTAAAAGATTGTTGTCTTCTCCCAAGTGCAGGAGTGTCGAAGTAATAAATAACCCGGCAAGACCGGGGTCGAACCACAAGGAGGTTAATTGTACAAATTATAAACAACAATAATAGCAATAACAA
>NW_011500175.1:229778-230165 GCF_000495115.2 Populus euphratica
CAAATTCAGACTTCTTTGTTGTTGCTATAATTTGGACTTGAAAATGACCTTTTTAGATCTTGGGCTCCATATGAAAGTTGTAGGCCTATGTTTTACCTTTCCACCCATATAAAGTAGACCTAAATCTGAGATCTACAGCTCCAAATATGACCCAAAAGAATCCTGTGGAAACATTATATGCATTCATTGAAAAGTAAGAGATAATCACTACTCAACTTGCTCAAAGTATGACAGATTTTAAAGATACTCTTATAAAATTCACATCTGCTCTCAGTTTCTCAAAGAAAGGTAAGTTTTTATCTTAACCACAATAAAATCCCAAGGGGCAATAGAATGCAAATGCAAGAAGTTCCGGAAGCCAACACATGGATCAAGTCAAATCAGTCA
>NW_011500175.1:230184-230369 GCF_000495115.2 Populus euphratica
TAGTGGTAAGGTTATTGAAAAACCTACTTTTGAATCTTGTGAAAAAGATGATGAGTCAATCTTTGAGGGTAAAGAAGGAGTTGAATATAAGTATTGCGAAAAAAAAGAAAGACTGATTCCCTGCCTCCATTTCCATTTCCTCATGTCATGACCAAACAAAAGAAAGTCAATCACAACTCTGAAAT
>NW_011500175.1:230531-231036 GCF_000495115.2 Populus euphratica
AATAATGCTTTTTTGGAGAACATAAAGACCCTAGTTATCCTACAATTTCTTGCTTTATTGGAGAACATAAAATTGAAAGGATTTTATTCTCTTGGACACACAACCTATTGATGTATATAATTCATTTTTTTTTAGGACGTCCATCTCTTGTAACTTTTAATGCGATGATTAATTGTAAGAATGGACTAATAAAGTTATTATTTGGAAACATGATATTAAAGATAAATATTTTCAACATTTGCAAGCAACTTAGAGATGATAATAATTTACAAGAAGTACATTTTATTGAAGAATTAGTTTATGATCAATTTGAATATACTTTGAGTAAAATTAAGTTGGATGAATCTAAAGATTTGCGAATGATTTATTCTTAGGAAGAAATCACGGATGAAAAAAGCACCGAAAATATTTTTATCAAAAGTGACAACAGATTCGATATTTGACATCGTACCAATCGATAATTACTTTCCTGATGAATCCTTACTTTCTCTTAGTTCAATGCTTT
>NW_011500175.1:231472-238395 GCF_000495115.2 Populus euphratica
ATTTTACTTTATAATTCTCGACTCTATTTATTTCCTCGAAAGATAAGATCAAGATGGAGCAGTTCATTTATTGAAAAACATGTGTATCCTTATAAGGTCTTTGATATTGAGAATTCAAAGAATGATAATACTTTTAAGGTAAATGGATATCATTGGAAAGCTTACGTTGATAATTTTTCTAGTGAAAATGAATCCATTAGTTTGAATGATCATGTAGATAAATATTAATTATTTTATTTTTCTCACATTTTTTTTTGTGTTTCTTTTTGGTGTGATTTTTGTTTTGCTAGTCTTTCTTCCCCTAGTCAAATAGTGGATAACGGTACTCCGTGACTCTTAAGTCGGTTATTTCAGTTTCCCTTGCTAACTGATATCTGTATATATATTTGTGCAATTCTTTGTTCTTTCTCTCTTTTTTGAATCTCTTCTCCAATTCTCATTTTAAAATGGACACCATTCTTGAAAAATTAAAAAATTATTTTCCTGCTTTGTCTTAGAATGCGATTATAAAATTTACCGTACTAGGTGTGCAAGATTGAGGTTGTTAGTGAATCATGAAATTTCTAAAGATATTTGTTGGCTAATTGAAGCAAAGGTCTGATTATCAGGTGAGTCCTCCAATTCTTTCATTTTATACATGCCTAGAATAAGTAAAAGTACTTTGCAAAGAAATGTAGTGCAAAATGACTGAAAGTCTATCACAGATATGCCAGATGGACTTGTAATGCAACATGTCGTTCTTTAGAAATGCTATCTATAAACCATGAAGATAAAATACAGTTCATTAAGAATGGCCTGAGTAAGGGGTCTTTCGATAATTTTCTATTGACTCTTGAGACATATCCTAGTGGAGATATGCATCGTGCAATTCATGATTTATAGCTATAATTTCATAAAGAACATGCTCGACATAGTTTTGGAAATCTGACTATAAAAGACTCTGTTTGCCAGTTCTTAAGAAAACTAGATGTGAAGCTTATCCCTAACCCATAGAGGGCATTTAAGCCGTTCTTGGATGTAAAACCAAGGGAATATATAAGCTATAATCACAACTAGGATTTAAGCCTTAGTTTGTAAAAATTTATGTCTTTTGGTTTTATTAATAACATAATATTTGTGTTTTGTTGTTTAAGTATGTTTCAGGTTTGTTAGTGTTCGTTGTTTTAGGTGATGTCTTTTATACTCTATCTTTCTATCTTAGGATATTAAGAACAACGTCTCATTTTGTTTGGGGAGAGAGGGTAGTAGTTGATAAAAAATAAAATAAAAAGATAACTAGCTAACTATTTTTGTTTTTAATAAAACTATTTAACAAAATTATTATTACTAAGATGACAGAGCAAATGATAATTTTATTGACTCATGAAATGAATCTTTGTAAATATTTTCCAATGGTTATTTGCAATATTCATAACAAGGTCTATCAAAATACTTCTTGAAATATTCAGGTTTACAAACTCTTGCATTGTTATCACTTGATTCTGCTCATATACTTATTAAACAAGTATTCTTCAATCTTCATTTTCACACACACACTTTAATATATGATTGTGGGTTGCAGATTAGATTATTACATTATTTATATTCTTTTGTTAAAGGTACCAACTAAAGAAAATGGATAATATATAATTTGAAAAAAATTTGATAATATTATTAATAATAAAAACTTAGATAAGTTTGATTTTGTAGCCTCCCTAACCAAAGCAATTGAGCTTGAAGGGGTGTTTTAATACTTAATACCTTAAAGTCAACTGGCTTGTTACATGGGTTAAGGAAAAAAACTTAAAGGAATCAAATATTACACTATCTAGGAATTAGTATCTACAATCCGAGTTATTAAGCTTGAAGGGATGTCTCAATACCTAATGCTTTAAGACCAACTGGTCTGGGAGTCATTAGCCTAAAGCTTGTTACCTGGGTTAAAGATGCATTGTGTTTTAAGTTATATATATATATATATATTAAAAAATAAAAAAAAAGATAATAATTCCAACCCAGTAAAGTTAACCTTAAACATTATAATAGAATATTGTTTTCTTTCAATAAAAGCCCCATCATCTATGTTTTCATACATTGAGCACATAAAAATGAAGGTTTATTAATATCTTATTTAAAAGTTATTGAGCAGATTTGTATAAATTTAATAAGAGTTTGTTTATCTAAATAGATTAATGGAAATTGAATGATGAATGCCTTACTTTGTGGAACTTGTAAATTATTTTTCTATTTTAACACTTTAATTGCTAGGGGTGTGATTATTACTTAAAAACGTATTTTTATCAAGGTTTTATATTAGTTTTTTACACTTAAAGTATCAATAACTTCTTAAATAAAACATGTTTTATAATAACAAGTTTGATACTATAAGATATCTTTAATTTATGATAAATGCCAGCCTACCACATAAATCAAATAATTGATTGATGTGTTGAACTACTAAAATTGAGAAGACAAAGCGAGTGTGAAGCTTAGAAAAGAAATGCTGGTTTAGTCCAAACTAGAAGACTGTTCTATCATTAGGTCATATTTGGAGCTATAGATCTTGGATTTCAATTTGGTTTTTATAGATAGAAAGTTAAGACATAGGCCTAAAACATTTATGGGAATGCAAGACTCAATTTTGCTGTTTGGAAGTCCAAATTTTAGCAACAATGGAGAAGTCCAAATCTATTTTGTAGCCTGGACACTGTTCAGTGTTCAACCCACATCTCGAGTTTTAAAAATCCAAATGATCACAATTGTTTTTTATTGGAAAGCTGAGAAAATTTCCTAGAATTTTCATGAATTTAGTTTATTCAAATTCTAATGTTAGTAATGACATTTTATTTAGACAAAAAAATAAATATTGTCACTAAGCCAAGATGTGGCCACCCACTCAACCATTAGGCAACATATCAATACTTTCTAATTTTGGCCTATAAAAGAAGACATTTTCCAAACATTTAAGTATCTTGGTTTTTTGATCAAGATCATGTTCTTACGTTTTCTCTTTATATTTTTGTAATGTTTAAGTTTGACTTTTATTAATATCTTGTACATGCTTTTCATTTCCTTTCCTTTACTTGGTTAACTTATATCTAATTTATGTTCTTATCTTGTTTATTTATATTTCTCTTTTTTTCATTATGTTTGGGTAAGTTTATTATATCAAGGTGAAAAGGTTAAACTAATGGTGTAAGAATAAGTATAGTATAAACTCAACATAAACCTTAATGTTTGATAATAATATGTTTTGTATTTATTATCTTGTTCACTGTTAATACTTTGTTTGTTAAATGGTTAATCTAGATTTATATTGTATAACACTTGGTACAACAAATACTTGGTACTTTCATAGCCCAACCATATGGTATAACCTATATCTGTGCTATGAAAGGAACTTGATTTGTTGTTAACATAAGTTATGAACATGAATAACTGATAATATTTACAAGTATTAGTATTATTCGAATAAGATAACTAATATAATCATGTTAATAATTTATAATCCTATTGGAACCTCCATTGTGTGTGGTTTTCAGTTGAGTAATAAAAAGAGTTTATAGTATACTTGTTTGAAATAACATTAGTAGATCCTCTAACCGTGACATATTTTTTTTTTATCATTTTTTAATCCTCACATTAATCTTACAATCTCAAAGTCCTCTTTAACTTATTACTACTACTACTACTGCCGGTACTACTACTATGACTACTACTACTACTATTGCCACTGCTACTATTACTGTTATTATTGTAGTAGTTGTTGTTATTTATAATTTATATAATTAACCTCCATGTGGTTCGATCCTGGTCTTATCGGGTTATTTATTACTTTGACACTCCTATATTTGAGAGAAGACATTAATCTTTTGGTCATGTCACATAGCTCGCCTCACTAGCTTACTCGAGCAAACACTTGGAAATGCCTTAGTGAAGGTCCTTCTAATTGTCCTGTCACCTTTAATCAGAATCTGACAACAACTAAGCCTTGAAAAAGAAGAAGTGAAAATGGTCAAGAGCCTCAACACAATCTGGTATTTTTATGGTTAGCAACACTAACACCGATCTTGATGGTCATGGATGCATTTGTCATTAAGTCCTATAAGGCCAAGTCTTTTGATAATATTGATCTAGATAAAATGGCAGTGCACGAAGCTAGAATCATAGTCATTGAAGAGGTAGAATTATATGACCTAGTATAGGTATCAGATATGTGTGTAATCCCTACTATAGTTGTCTTGAAGAAGTTTCATGTTCCTGAATTCATCCAATATAGTGGAACATAATGCCACATAACTTACCTTAAGTCCTATTGCAATTAAATGATAAAAGTAGTATATGATAAAAAACTACTGATGCTTATTTTTCAAGATAGCTTAAGTAGGGTAGCATTGAGCTGGTACATAAGATTGAACAACACAATGATTTGGAGATGGAAAGATCTTATGGATGTTTTTGTTAAGCAATATAAGTACAACAGAAATTGCTCCTGACAGAACCAACTTGTCCAATCTAGAGAAAAGGGATAAAGAAAGCATAAGGGAATACGCTCAAAGATGGTGGAAATTAGTTGTTCAAATGCACCACCCACTTATCGACAAAGAGATGATCACTCTATTTGCTGACATACTCAAGGCACTGTACTATGAGTATATGATAGGTATTTATCCCAGTAATTCACTAACGTTGTAATAGTGTGTGAGTGCATAGAACAAAGTGTCAATAGTGGTAGAATTTCTGTACCTACTGAGAAAACAATATTTGAATGGAAGGAGGTTGACAATGTTAAAGATGGGCATAAGGGTAGCAAAAATATATTCCAAAACTACTACACTCTATTCCAAATTGCCAACATTAGTCTCAATGCTCCATCTCTCACCAATAAAACCTGAGTTTGAAAACTTTCAAGCTAAAGGTCAAATTGGAAATCTTTGCATTTTTTTTCTAGGTAGGTCACCTATTACAATGAGATCACATTGAAAAATCTTTTTATTTTCTACTTAGGTAAATCACTCATTATAGTGAAATAATTCTTAAAAAATCTTTGTATTTTTTCTTTGTAGATCACCTATTACAATGAGACCATTTCTAAAAAACCTTTATATTTTTCCACTTAGGTAGGTCACCTATTACATTGAGACTATAATTTTGAAAAATCTTTGCATTTTTTTGGGTAGTTTGATTAGTATTTAAAAATGCATTTTTATCAAGATTTTATATCATCATATTGCATTTAAAGTATCATTAAATTCGCTAACTTAAGCATGTTTTATAATAACAAGTTTGATAATATAAGATATCTTTAATTTATGATAAATTTTTATTTTGAATGCAGGCATATCTCACAGTTTAAAGGATTGGTTGATGTGTTTAACTATTGAAAGTGAAAAGATAAAAAGAGGGCTAAGCTTAAAGAAGAGATGCTGGTTCAATTCAAACTGGAATATCATTCAATTATTGGATCATAACTGAAGCTGTAGAACATGGATTTAGGTCTGTTTTATATGGATAGACAGCTAAGACATAGGCTTAAAACTTTTATTAATAGTCAAAGATTTAGAATGGTAGCTAAGACATAGGCTTAAAACTTTCATTAATAGTCAAAGATTTAGAATGATTGGTTTCAAGTTCAAATTGTAGCAACAAAAGAGAAGTCAAAATCTATCCTGTAGCCTAGACACTATTCAGTGTTCAGCCTATATCTTGAGTTTTAGAAGTTCAAATGACCTAATTCTTATTTTATTACAAAGCTTAGACAAATTCCTAGAATTATCATGAGATTATCTATTTAAATTCTGATGTTAAAAATGTAATTTTGTTTAGATAAGAAGATAATGATTGTCACTAAGTTTGGCCACCCACTTGATAATTAGTCATCAAATCAATAGTTCTGAATTTTAGACTTTAAAAGGAGATAATTTCCATACATTTAGACATCTTGATTTTCAGATCAAGATCATATTGTTGCTTTTTTTTCTTTGAATTTTTATAATGTTTAAGTTTTACTTTCATTAATCTCTTGTTATGTTATAGTTTATTTATATTTTTTATTCTTTTTTTTTTATTATATTTAGCTAAGTTTATTATGTAAAGGTCAAAAGGTTTCACTAATGATGTTAGAATAGTTATAATATAAACTGAAAATTAATTTCAATGTTTATATCCAAGAAAGTTTGTTATTAACATGTCTTATCATTTTATCTTACTAATTCTTAATACCTTACTTGTTAAATGATTAATCTATATTTGTGTTGTACAACCCTTGATACAATAAATACCTGGTATTTTCATGGCCTACTATATGGTATAACCGACACCTGTGCTATAAAAAAAACTTGATTTGTTGTTAACATAAGTTAACATCATAAATTCATGACAATATTTAAAAGTTTGGTGTTATTAAAATAAGATAATTAATATGATCATGTTAAAAATTTATAATGAAGTATTAACGATAAATCATCTGATTGAAACCTCTTATGTGTGGAGTTTTCAGTTGATTAATAAAAAGAGTTTATACTATATTTATTTTTAATACTATTAGTAGATCCTCTAACCTTGATAATTGCCTTTATCTTTGATTAATAATCACATCAGTATCACATCTTAAAAGTTTTATTCAACTCTTTTTTATTTATTGTTTATAATTTTATATAGTTCACCTCTCTATTATTAGATCCTAATCTTCCCAAGTTATTTATTACTTCGATACTCTTACACTTGAGATAAGACATCAATCTTTTGATCATGTCAATAGGTTTATTATGTCAAGATGAAAAGATTACACTAATGATGTAAGAATAAGTATAGTCTAAACTCAACATGGACTTTAATGTTTGATACTAACATATTTTGTATTTGTTATCTTGTTCATTTTTAGTACTTTGCTTGTTAAATGGTTAATCTAGATTTATATTGTATAACACTTGGCACAACAAATA
>NW_011500175.1:240038-289148 GCF_000495115.2 Populus euphratica
GACAATCCTGCACTTGGGAGAAGACATCAATCTTTTAGTCTTGTCAAGTAATAAAAAGAGTTTATACTATACTTATTTGAAATATCATTAGTGGATCCTCTAACCTTCATATTTATTTGTATCATTGTTTAATTTTTATGTTAATCTTCCATCTCTAATCTTACAATCTCAATATCCTCTTTAACTTATTATTGTTGTTGTTGTTGTTCTTGTTGTTATTCATAATTTATATAATTAACCTCTTTGTGGTTCAACCTTGGTTTTACCGGGTTATTTATTACTTCGACACTCCTATACTTGGGAGAAGACATCAATCTTTTAGTCTTGTCAATAGGTTAACCTAAACGGATTCGAGTTGTTTGTTTTTTTATCTTGTTTTTAATTGAACTTTTTTTTTATCTCATCTTTTGAAATTTGTTTAATTGAGATTTGAGTTTTATATTAGGTTTTGATTTGCTTGCTATAAGATTGTTTCAATATCATGATTTAAGTTGCAGATTTAACATATTAACTTGAGTTGATGTGAATTAATTCAATATATTTTTATCTTAATATTTTTTTAAAATATATATCATTTTAAATTTTTTTAGTTGAACTATATTTTTAATAATTTTCAAAGTTTTTTTTGAACTAATTAAATTAACAAATCATATTAAATCAACCTCTATATAATTTAATTTTTTTATACTATAAAGCACTTAAATAATATCTAGATAACTTAAAAAAATATAACTGGATATATATATATATATTTCTTTTGTGTATGAACAGAGTAGAAGACTTTCAAGGTTTTTAAACTTTTTAAGTTTTTGAATATTTTATAAAACCAGGGTAAACTCTTAATTTCTATCTCTTCTTGTTTTATAAAAAAATTATACAAATTTTAGAACTAAACTCCATAATATTATAAAAGACTTATTATTATTATATATTTTTTAAAGATGTGGTGAGATCACAGTTCACCACACAATTATTCACAAAAATATAAAGTATTATAATTGCTATGATATCCTTTCTATTTATTCCTAAATGTTTTTCTATGATTTTTCTCTTATAGACTAAGTTGATAACCAATTTAAGTTTCTTAAGAAAAGATAAAATAAGAAAAAAATTCTTAATGAAAAAAGCAACCATAATGGATGGAATTTTTGATATTCAAACAAAGCATTTATTTTGAACCTCTTATTTTTCTGGTTTCTAGTTTGAAAAAGTAGAAAGAGTGGTTAGATTATGGTTATAGAGAGAGAAAATCTTGGTTGATCTTAATTCTAACCATAAAAGAACGATTTTGGTGTGAATGAGTTCTATTCGATAATAAAAGTTTTATTTAGGTGTTCTTTTCCTTTCCATCGTTTAAAAAGATAACTCTAAACTCAAGAAGTTTTTTGATTTTAGGTTTTTTGGTGGTTTTATAAATTATTTGAGGTAATGAATAGATTTGTCAAAGTATGTAGGGTGTATTCTTAATGTTTTTAGGCTGTTTTTTTGTAAAATAAAAATAAAAATAAATGGTAAATAACATGTTGTTTACTCCTTGAAAAGGAAAATAAAAATAAAACTTAGGCTAAGCATGCAAGCATTTTTATCCATTGCTTTTTTTTTTTTAGTTTTTTATTCTTTTTTTTTTCTAATTTTATTATTCAATGTTGGCTTTCAATTGATTTTTTTAATTAGCTATTCCTTTCTTTGAATTTTAATATTTTGTTAAAAAAATTTATGATTTCATAATAGAATATGATTTTATTTTTACTTAGTTTAATAAGATCTCAATACTTTTTTTCCTAATATTAGAAGGCATTGCTTTTTCCATATTTTTTATTGTTGTTTTAAAATATTGGTTCCATAAAAAATTATTAAAAATAATCGAGTCTATAATCCTTTTTCAAGATAAAATATTTACATTCATATTTATCTCTCAACTTTTAAATTTAATTTTTAGTTAAATATCGTTAAGTTTTTACTTTATTTTTCCATAAAATGATAATTTTTTTCTTGGTATGTTTGTATTTTTTAGTTTGATTTTATTTAATAATTTTCATGTGTATGTTTATTTTTATTATCATTTAATTAAATAAAAATTTAATTCTTATAAACAAAGTTATTAAATACAACTAGATACATGATATATGTTGCAATATTAAATATCTTAATTTATATCTATATCTTGATTTTTTAGTTTAGTTTTAAGCTATTATTAACAACTTTTTTTAATCTATTATCACATACAATTCTTGATTTATTTAATTAAATAAATACATAAAATTTTCAATTTATTTGATTTATTTAATTAAATAAATATATAAAATTTTTAATTTTTAATTATGATTTTTTTATAATAAAAAACACAATATTTAAAAAGCCTCCATATTTATTTATTTTTTAAATAAATATCTTACCTACAACCAAAACATCAGTTAAATAGCTGGTTTCCATCTCATACCAGTCCACTTTCTCACGTCATGTTTACGTTTTTGTAAGCTTTGAAAAGGTTTGTATGCTTTTAAAGGTCTGTTTGAGTTCGATGATACATGTAAGAGGACCAATCATTTCAAATATTTTTCCTTTCCACATCCATAAAAAAATAATTAAAAAAATCATAGATTCAACTCGCAATTAATGACACAATGGCTGCATATATAAAACCCAACTCACATATTAAAATATATTCAATTCAATGCCTAATCTAAAGCATTGACCTGTTTGAAATAGACTAATCACAACTTGGCCAAAAAGTCTTCTAATAGCAGCCTGGGAGACTAAAAAAAAACTTGATGTCTTCACAGCCCCCTGAACCGGTACCGCCACCTTCTTACATTTTTTATTGCCATAAGGAATAGTGTTTAAGGTTGCCTTAGAAGAAAGTCTTGGAAAATGGGATTATGAATTATTATTGAGATATTATTAATTTTACATTCAAATTATTTGTATACCAATTTTATTTTTAAAACTAAAAAAAATGGTTAACTTTTTAACAAAATAATATTGTTACTTACAAAATAAAAGTATGAAATTATGGCGATACCCTTAAAACAAAAATATTATTTGCAGGGAGCTTTTTAATATTTTTTTTAGAATATAGAAGTTACAAAATTGCCTTTTAAAAAATTATGCATTCTTTCAAGGGTATTTGTGATTTTTTATAGGTTTTTTTTTGTTATTTTTAGACTCATCTAAAACCTATATATTAGTTTTGAAAGGTTATATGTTATTAAAAAATTACCCAACACATTATGGTTTTGTGCTTTTTTGTGGCATGTGTGAGCTCGTCTAGTTATTAAATTAGTCTTTGAAAGGTTATATATTATTAAAAAATTGCCCAACACATTATGGTTTTGTGCTCTTTTGTGGCATGTGTGAGCTCATCTAGTTATCAAATTAGTCATTCTTTTTTTTTTTTTTTTAATTTACGTGGGGGGTCCGGGCCAGCTTACGCGCACTTAATCATTCTTGATAGCATTTAGAGTGGCATGTCATCCCTTTTGTTTTCGTGAGACATGTGTGCATGGCAAATATACAGTTGAGCTTTAATGATATTTTTTCTATGTTTTCTTTCGGATAGTCTAGAGATTCACACTATCCCTTCTAAAAATTAAAATTTTATTTTAAATAATTTTTTTATTTAATTTAAATTTTTTATTTTATTGTTTTGTTTTATTTAACTTAGCTCTTTTTTACTTGGTTTTTTTTAAAATTTATTTTTTTAAATCTCAATTTCAAATTAAAAGTTACAAGTTAGTCAAGTTAACTCGTGTTTATTTATGTTTTTTCTTTAACATTATTTAAAAAAATAATTTTTTTTCTTATTTTATTTATTGATATTAGATTTTTGGGTCTTGAATTTTATGATTTTTTTAATTTTTTTTTCTATAGAGTTATTTTAATTTTACATATCAAGTCATGCATAGATCAAGTTAACTCAAGTTAGTTATGATTATCATCATCTGAAACATGAGGAAAAATTTAATCCGAGCTCATAATATAGCACAAGCTAACCATCTAATTTGATACTAAATTTTATTTGATGGTAAGATTGAAATTGTCTATATAACTAGAGGGTATTTTTTAAGTTTTTTTTTCTAAAAAAAATTCTCCGGTAAATATCTTGGATTTTAATGAAAGAAGTGAAATGACATGTCGAACTTATCATCCCGTTCTTGTTTCCAAGTTAAGGGCTGCTATTCTATGTATTGGCATTGACCATCATGATCTAATACTTACCTAATACCTCATGCAGAACCTAAGTCTTGATCATGAAACCTCATGCTATATTTTTATTTCTTAAGAGAACTCTTTTCTTTTTAATATTTATTATTTCTTAAGAAAACTTTTTTTTCAAAAAAAAATTCAAATTTCAACGAGGCTTTAGAAATATGCACATGAAAAAAAAAACTATATATTCCTTGGACTTCAAAACGCCATGCCACTTCCACATTCTGATTTAAACATAAGATTTAATAAAAAAAAAGAATTAATAGAATATATGAAATTTTTAAATACAAGTTGCAGTTGCTTATAATGGTTCCTTTGTTCATCTTTTAAATGGCAAGGTGTTTTTTTCTTTTTTTTTGTTGAGTGTGTGTTTGCAAGTCATACTCTTTTTACAAATGGAATCCTTGTAAGTGGGGCAATAAAACAAACATGGTTTATATTATTATTTAATAACTTAATCGGGATATCCAATCAGCTTACATATACTATAATTAATTTCTGAATTCATTAAATATTTTACAAGTTTATTAGATAGGTAAAACATTACAAAAATAATAAATATTTATAAAAAAATTCAAACCCAAATACAAAAAAAAGAAACAAATCTCTTTCCTCGCCATGAAATCAAGGGAATGGTTCACATTATTGTTTACTTGTATGGGAGTTGAAAAAGATTATTGTAAGATATTTTTATCTTAAAACTGTGGAAATTCTCGAGCAATGGAGATAACCACTGTTTACTTCATCATCATGACAATCGATCTGACCATATAACTTAATTTCTAATCGGCTAGTTTATTTTTTAATTTAAAGGCTCCAGATAATTTAAAATAAATCATACAACATGCATGGAGATATTAATTAATTAAACCAACAGTCATCTCATAGCTCTAACTGGTCGTTTTAAATTAATTTAACTAAATATCAAATTCAATGATGTAAGTTGAACATGTTCAGGCCAATTATTAAAGTCGTGGAACTTTGTACGCAAAATACATGGACTGAAAGAGTTGAAACTTGTTAAAAATCATCAGCAACTAGTTAATTAATGGGGTGTGCATTAAGGCAATGGAATAAGAAATGAATTGCTCCTTCTTAGTCGGTCCATGGCTGCAGGTTTTATAAATAGTAAACTGTTCTATATCTATTTTCTTAGCAACAAGAGTTATTCAAACTTTTGGAAAAATTGGCTACCGAGAGATACAACCTTGTGAAGAGCTTATAGCTGAATTAAAAATCACTAGAATAGTTTTGAATATTAGGAAATTTGCCCAATTCTGGTCAATAGTAATTTTATTAATAAAAATAGCAACACAAAGTATTTCAACCTCCCTCCTCTTTTTAACTGATATTCAAAGCACATGCATAGTTTTGCAAACATGTAAAATTATCTTATTTCAACAATGAGTCTAAATACTAGTTTAATAAGAATTTTATTTACTTAGTTAAACAAAAATTCTAAACACAAAGATTTTTTATATGAAAACCCTCTTTTAATTTCAACAATCCTTTCCTTAAACTAATGTTTTTAAACACTTATTTTAGCAATGAAAGACTCTATTGTTTTCTTCTATATTTGTTTTGCAAAGGATACACAGGTTTTCAATATCAATTATACATAACTCGAGAATATACTTCTAAATTAATCTTATAAAGTAAGTTTTACTCTATAGAATATATCTTAATAAATCTTTGTAGTGTTTAAGCAAGCAACCAGAGCATTATCAAACACTTTTTTTAACCTTTTTCTTTGATCAAAATAAAGGTTATCAAGGATAATTTCTTATTTTTCTAACAATACATCTTTTTATTGGCTCACTACACTAAGCTTTATTCCTTTAAATAAGGTTTTTTTAGGTAGATCAAAGTGTATTTTTTATAAGAATAAATAATAAACTAATTTTGGCATTCATTCTATCTTGTTGATCCTGAGTTGATCAACCTTTATTTTCCTCAAAAACTAGTTGCACAATGCCTTATCTAAGATATGTGATGTCCATTTGCTAAGGTTAGTTTTAGGAGAAAAAACTATTTAAGTAGTATATACATAAAATGGAAACCTGGTATTTACAAAGTCTTATTTTTTGATATTGATCCCAAACCAATCTTCCATGATATATATATGTATATATATATATATATATATGTATGTATGTATGTATGTTAATGGTAAACCAATTCTTTATATTATTATTATTAATAATTAGGTTAAATCAAGTTATGAGTGATGGAGATCATTGATTATTTTCCTTGAAAATTTAAATGTGTGTACAAGGAATTTAATTGCAAGAAATAACATATTGCAATAAGAAGTGATAAACTGTCCTTTATTTATGAAGATCTAAATTGATATGTTGATATGTGTATTTAGGAAAAAAAGAGAAAAGGAAACCAACTTTATGATGCCTGATAAATTATGAATTGTGTTATAAATATAGTAAGATGATCCAGGATGACTGAATCAAGTATGAAAAGCATTGTTTTTAAGTGTACAAGTTTAGTAAAAAACTTGGAATGTTATAAATACAGAGAAAACTTTGCGAAAATTTTGGTAGAAAAATATATTTTTTTTTCTTGTAATTTACTATAAATGTTTATTGGAATAAAATTTCTAAATTTAAGGTTGTTATAGTTGGTATTACAGTAATGATCATTATTTAGGGAACTAAAGCATTAATATAAACCTAATTTGTGTTGTATGATAATTCACACCATATAAGGGGCTAATGTTAATGCATCCCTGATTTAAAAAAGAGATTGAGATTTTTAGTATGAGGAGGATCAAGAGGATGATCTATTATCAGATATCACTTCATAAATACCTTCTGCGCCCCCCTAAATAGGGTGAGTCAGCTGGATAACGAGATGATATTGCATCATTTTGAGTTGTGATATTATAGCTTGAGGAATCAAATAGGTAGGGGCCAACAAATAGACCCCCTATCACCAACACCACTTGCTACTCCTACATCATACTCTGAACTAGCTTTTATAGAACAACTAATTAGGTCAGTGGCAATGGGGATGGCCGAAGCTTCTAGCATAGCACTTAGGGCTAAAAAAGCTATCACTCTAGTTTAATGGATGAAAGGCATGAAGAAGTTTATATAAGTATTTTATTTAGGTGAGGAATATGCTAAAGTAGTTGGGCATTGGTTAAGGAAGGAAAAAAGGATGATCTAGGATGATCTCTCAGATATCAATTCCAAGGGAGTTGAAGGTTAATTGTGTGACTCATCTGTTTATAAAGAGTGTCCACTCCTGGTAGGAAACAGTTTAGGAAAAGAGGTCTAATGAGGTTCTCACCTAGAAGGATTTGAATGAAGAATATAAGGAGAGACATTACTCTTAGCAGTATAAGAGGGACAAATAATATGATTTTTTGGCTCTAAAATAGAGAGACATGTTAGTATTGGAATATGAAAAGAGATTTTAAGATTTATCTACTTTTGCCTCTACATACCTCTTTATTAAATGTCATTACATAGAGAGATTACAAGATGGGCTCCGACAAGATTTGAAAAGAGTTCGTATAAGTTGTACTGACTATAAAGAGGGTGATCGAAGATGATAATAAAAAATAAAAGCCAAATAAGGATTGTTTGTAGTAGTAAAGAGAAAAGATTTTATATTTTCCACGAGTAGACCTCCCCTTTTAAAAAAGGGGAAAAATAGTCAGATACCAGTTAATTTTTAAAGAGAGAAAATAACTTTATCCTAGGTTGGCAAGAGGTGGCTAATTTTGTCGGGTCATTGAAGTAGTAGGAACCCAAGTACCCATTGTATTCCAGGTGCAATCAAAGACATTATAGGGATTGTTCAGCTATCCAATAAGGTGTTATATTTACAAAGGTGAGGGACAGAGATGGAAAGATTTTGTATATCTTGCGATAAGAAATTAATAATATGAGGAAACCACCCACATGAATAAAGAATGTCCATATGTGACAACAAAAGGGTGCCTAGGGATAAAACGTTTCTACTTAAAGTTAATAGTACTCAGTTATAATAAATAGACCCATGAAACCTGATGCTAGTGCTAATAAGGGCAAACCCAGTTTCAAGAGGAGAGGACCTAGGGGAGGGTGTATCATATGACTTAAGAGGATGTGAGAGAAGCCCCATATTTTGTAGAAGGTACTTTATTGTTAAATATTATGTTGATGTATGTGATATTTGATCCTAGGGCAAGTCATTCCTTTATATCATATAGGACTGTGAATGAATTACATATTTTATCTAGTAAATTGAATGTGGGAGTAACAATTATTACACCTCTAGGAGAAAATAAAGATATTGATAAGATTATTTATTAGGGGCTATGAGATAAGGATAAATATGATGCCTTTGAATTGACACCTCTAGGAGAAAATAAAGATATTGATGAAGTAAGATTATTTATTAGGGGTTATGAGATAAAGATAAATATGATGCCTAGATGATTTGTAGTGTAAAATGACACTTTTAGAATGGGTTTCAAGTGTGTTGATGTAGAATGGAAGGGTAATTACTTATTTGTCAAGACAATTGAAATCATTTAAAGTAAATTACACAGTAAAAGATCTAGAATTAACAGTAGTGGTGTTTGCTCTTTGGGTGTAAAGATCATATTTATTTAGGTTTGAAGCATAATTTTTTATAGATCATAGGAGTTCAAAATATCTATTATTATAAAAAGAATTGAATATTTGTCAAAAGTATTTAGTGGAATTGATCAAAGATTATGATTATGTGATTAACTATTATATAGAAAAAACTAATGTGGTAGCAGATGCTTTAAGTCAAAAAGAAAAAGTCATGGTATGTCATGTAGGAGTTCAGCATAAAAAGGAAATGACAAAGTTATAAAGAGTGAATTTGTAATTAAGTTGCAAGCCCAACTTATCTTTATTAACTCACATTAAAGTATGTTTTGTGATTCAATATAAGATATTTGAGGCATAGTGGTTAGATCTAGAAGTATATAAGATTAGGAGGAAGGTGAATCAAGGAGTTGCAACCCTATTCCAAGTTCTAAATGATGGACTAGTGGCTATGGGTAGATGAATTTACATGACAGAGAATAAAACCCTTAAAGGGAGATATTGAAGGAGAGTCATAAATCTAGGCTTGTAATGCATTTTAGAAGCACTAAAATGTATCAAGATCTTAAACGATACTATTGGTAACCTACTATGAAGAGGGAAATAGCAGAATATATAGTAAAATATCAAGTTTATCAACAAGTAAAGGTAGAACATCAAATACCAGTTGTAAAATTATAGTCGTTGATGATTCCAAGTGGAAATGGGAGAACATCACCATTTATGATTATGGAGGCTAATGATGTCAATAGAATTTTAGTAACATTGACATTTAACCTTAAGGAAGGAAAGGAATATGTTGAATGAACTTGAATAGTCTACCAAATCATAAAGCTAATGATATCAACAAAATTAACCAATGTTGGTATTGGTATTAATAAAGACTTGATTAGCCTACCAAACCATGAAGGTTAATAATGATATTAATAGGATTATATTGATATCAACATTAACATGGTGTTAAGTTATCTTTCAAATCATACCAAACCATGAAGGTTAATAATGATATTAATAGGATTATATTAATATCAACATTAATATGGTGTTAAGTTATCTTCCAAATCATTAAACTAAAGATATTAATAAGAATATGTTGATATTAGTATTCATAACTTGAATAGTCATTCTAGGATATAAAGGCTAATGATGTGAATGAAGTTACATTTGTTTTGGCACTATAGGAAATATAGAAAGTTGTGATACCATGATAAATGGTATTAACATAACTTGATTTAAATGGGTCTTGGATATCAATTAGAATATTTATTGATATTAATTATGTTAATTTTGGTTCTTAATCAATGCTTATTATCTTAAAAACTGGAAATTTGTGCACAATGAATTTAATGGAAGCAAATAACATAGTGGAATGAGAAGTAATAAATTGTTAAATTAATAAGTTGATATATGGGCCTTGGAATAAAAAAAGAGAGAAGGAAACGAGCTTAATGATGCTTGAGAAATTATGAATTATGTTATGGATATAGTAAGGTAATCTAGAATGATTGAATTAAGTATGAAAAACTCTTTTTTTTTTAAGAGTATAGATTTAATCAATAAATTGGGATGTTATAAATACAAAGAAAATTCAGTTAAAATTAAGATAAAAAATTAAAAAATTTCATTACTTATCATAATTTACTATAAATAGGTGGAATAAATTTTTCAAATTTGATGCAGTTACAATTTTAACCTCCATTGATGTTCAAAATACATACATAATTTTGAATACATGACTCTTATATTTATTATAGGAATATTATAAGCTCAAATTGTTATATTTCATCAAGAATTTTAAATACTAGTTTAATAATAATTTTAATTAACCGGTTCAATAAAAATTCTAAACCCCAACAACTTTTTTCTATGAAAATCTTTTTTCAATAAGAATTCAAGTTTAAAGATAATGTTAGCTCAGCTAAAAAATAAATTTACCTTTCCATGTGATTCATTTCTGTTTGAAACCAAAATCATAAGCGTTGCAAGAAAAAAAGTCTCCTCCAAGCACGTCAATTTAGATGTGAATTAATTATCTATTAATTGATTGGTTCCGCCGTGGAACAAGATACTTATATTTAAATATGCAGAAATAAAATAAAATTGAGGACTCTGACTGTTAAATAAATAAATAAATAAATCGTATTAGAAAGTTGAAAAGTTGAATTTTTTACTCTTTTTTCGGGCTAAGAGAACATATTACTTCTTTTAGCTCCCTATACAATCTTACATTTGTAGCACACTTTCTGATCAATTAATCGACGTATACAAGTAACATTTAAAATAAAATACCTTAATCTATACGATACCTTGTGGTTTTGAAGAACTGCATGATGCAATATATTGCAAGTTGCTTGTGTGTGTGTATATAATGAATAATACGAATAAACACCAACAAGGTCAATGGCATGAGCAGCAATATGCCTCAGAGACACCGCGTTAAACAAGCGCATTGACCAGGAACTTGACAACGATAATATACGACAGGCAGCTGCATCATCAGAGGCTGACCCCCCACCGGCCACCGGATCTAAGACGTCAGTAGTAGCATAGACATTGACCGTTAGCAATGTGAAAGTCTTCTCTTTGTACGAAGCTTCAAAGATGGTACTGGCAGCCGCCGATAATTTAGCTCTCTCTCTCGTAAAAAATCTATTGTCTTCTCAGCTAGGTCTTAACTGTGAAAACGTTGAAGTTGAATTCTGCCTATATTTGTTTACTCTTATGTCATTATAATAATGAAAGAAATTAATGAGTTTGGGGTGTTGACATTTTTTTTGTATAGCTGCGCAATAACCGGATAAAATTATAGATATATACTACAAGTATGTATACATCAAAGTCAGCAAACGCAAGGATATTCATATTTATATTTAAGGAGGAGCTCATAAAGAAGAAACGATCTGCAAAAACACATAGTTAGAAAATCAAAGGCAAAAGAGGCTTACTGAAAAGGGTGTTTTCGAAATGTCAAGTTCCGGTGGTGCAGCTATAGAAGAAAGGGCGGTGCAATTTGGATTGACTAGCCGTGAAGATTCAAGCAGCAGTCAAGAGGCTAAGAAGGTACTTAATTTACAAAGTTTCTATGATCGCCTTTTCTGAATATTAATGAACGATCATATGATTACCAAATCAACTGAACTTGATGTTTTCATGTTATCTATATTGAAATGTATTATGCATGTGATCGATCTCCAGAATAATTTTCCATGTTTAGAATCTTCCTGTTCCTGATGATTTTAAAAGTCAACGGCCTAGGATAATACATTCATACATGTTAATGACTGTCATATGGTTAGGTTAAAAATAAAGGAGAATTGCAAGATCTACAAAATGAAGCCATCTTCATCCAACAATGAGGAGTCAAGCATTAGCTGACTGTTAAATTATAGAGAGAGAGAGAAAAAGAGAGAGAGAGAGAGGCTTTAGATTAACAACGACCCTGTTGATGTCTTTTACATATTAGCAGATCATAAGAAAGTGTGGTTTATGTTTTCTTTTACTTATTGTCTGGTTTGTTTCTTTTATGATTATCAGATCTCTTTCATATATGTGTGTGTGTAGGTTGCATAAAACTTATACGATGGACCGACCAACATGATAATTGCTGCTTAGTTTATACCTTACAGATGCTCAGGAGTTTTCTTTTTCTTTTTTGGGAAGCATATATGAATTTATATATTAATTACTCTATATTATTTCCTAATTGTTTTGATAGAAGTATATTTTCTTAATTTCTTGATCAAATTTTATGGTTGACAAAAATCCTTCTCTGATGAACCTTTTACTTTCTTTTGTTGATCAGGAGGAAGTAATTGAATCTGCCAAAAGCGAAATGGGTGATGTGAGAGAAGAAAATCACAGATTAAAGATGATGCTGGAGCGAATTGAGAAAGATTACCAGTCTCTCCAGTTGCGCTTTTTCGACATACTTCAGCACGAAACTAGTTCTAAGCAATCTACAGATTCAGCCCCATCCCATGATGAAACTGAAGAATCTAATGAGCTGGTGTCACTTTGCCTTGGAAGAAGTCCAAGCGAGCCTAAGAAGGAAGACAAGTCTACGAACTCTGCCAAAAGTAGGGAAAATGAAGAGTTGAAGGCTAACTTGACTCTTGGATTGGATTCCAAGATTCTGACATCCACAGAAACTGTGTCAAATCCAAGCCCCGCAGAAAGTGTAGAAGAACCGAAGGAAGAAGCTGGAGAAACATGGCCCCCGAGCAAGATTATTCCAAAAAGAAATGGAGATCATGATGAGGCTGCACAACAAAGCCAAGCGAAAAGAGCTAGGGTTTGTGTGAGAACAAGATGTGATACACCCACAGTAAGTAGTATAGTAATATTGGTCACTTGATCTAAACTTTCCTTAACTTTTCATGAAGTTGAATTGATTTTCAATATCTGTGGCGTTTAGTTTCTAAATTCCGTGCTGTGAACACTACGTACAGATGAATGATGGATGCCAGTGGAGGAAATATGGACAGAAAATTTCCAAAGGAAATCCATGCCCACGAGCATATTATCGTTGCACTGTTGCACCATTATGTCCAGTAAGAAAACAGGTAAAAACCCTTCGTTAACATAACGCCTACACTGTACTTGACGTTTCCTCAAGTTTATGAGTCGCTAAACCCTTCGTTAACATAACGCCTACACTTGACGTTTCCTCAAGTTTATGAGTCGTTATTTGTATTATGTTACGTAAAATTATAGGAGTTCCTTTTCTATACATGAAGAGATTATCTGAACAATTTTTCAAACATGATTTCAGGTGCAAAGATGTGCTGAGGACACGTCGATCTTGATCACTACATATGAAGGAACACATAACCACCCACTTCCAGTTTCAGCCACAGCCATGGCTTCTACCACCTCGGCAGCTGCTTCGATGCTATTAACTGGCTCTTCAACCTCTCAGCAAGGCCTTGGTTCCCATATCAATGCGACCTCTGCTCGTACTGAACTCAACGGATTAAGCTTCAGTCTTCACGATCATTTGAGAGCAAAGCAAATCTACTTTCCAAATTCTTCCTCGCCAACGTTCCCAACAATTACTTTAGACCTTACCACCTCTCCCTCTACTTCAACTACTCCTTTCGGTAGGTTCTCTTCAAGCTTCAGTTCAACCTCAAGATATCCATCAACAAGTCTTAACTTTTCTTCCACCGAACCCAACTCTCTACCTCCAATATGGGGAAACGGGCTCCATAATTATGGTACACGATCCTATAATCATCAACAATTATATCAATCATTCATGGAGAAGAACCACCCGGCCGCAGCTTCTCAACAGGTTTTAACAGATACCTTAACAAAGGCAATAACGTCGGATCCAAGTTTTCGAACAGTAATCGCCACGGCTATTTCATCAATGATTGGAGGTGGAGGTAGTGCAAATGCAAACAATAGAAACCAAAGGGCCGGGGATCAGAATTTTTTTGGACAGAATTTGAACTTTGGCGAGACCATGACTACATCGGCATTCTCCATCAATTCATTGTCCCAGAACGGGAAAGGATGTGCATCAAGCTGTTTCAATGGATTGTCATCTTCGACATCGCAGAAGGGAAGTAGTCAGGTTCAACCGGCATTGCCATTTTCTGTATTTAACAGTGCCTCTATGCCTAATAATGACAACGAGGAACACAAGAGTTAAGACAGCACCAAGAAAATGTAATTTCGTTAAGACAGCTATAGTTGCAGTACTCTATAATATTTGGGACGTTCTTGTGATTATATTATATTTAGTATGCCAATAAAAAAAACAAAAAGATTGAAATGTATAGATCAACTGTTTTAGCTTCCTATGGAGTTGAGTTTTGGGATTTGTACATTAAATCATGAGCAATGTAGAAGCTAGAAATACAATGTTGAATTTTGAGACACTGCCTGGACACCAATTACAATTCTTGAAAAACAGTCATTCCAATATTCCATAATACAGGTCTACTGCGCGCGTTCCGCTATTATATATATATATATATATATATAACGTCCCAGTTCCCATAAAAAGTTGTCCATGAGATAATCAACGACAAGGATTTGAGTTTGAAATTTTATTTTCATAATTCCATACCTTTATTTTTGTTGTGGCGGTTGGATTCATTCTATATCATGTAGAGTATTATAAAGTGTGGCTCTCCTTTCTAGCACTAACGTCTATCTACTGCTTCTCCTTTCTAGCACTAACGTCTATCTACAGCTATATATATACATATATACATATATTATATATATATATATTAGGAATCATTTACACACATATAATAAAAACATGCAGACTGAGCACTGCACGAGAAATAAATGGACATGATCCCATCACTTCTTAATAAATCTATCTCTTATCCATGTGATGAAACTTGAAGACAACTTTTATTAAGAGGCTTAGTTTTAATACATGTGATGCTATTTCTTTGAGAAACTCTGATTAATTTCACAATAAATATGATAAAACTCTAGGCTGCACCGAATTTGCATTTATGTTTTCCGTGATGACATATATCTGTATAAAACTCCTTTCTATGACCTAAAATTATTTTGAAATCACTTTACATAGAGTCCAAGTATTTGAAATAAATTAATATCTCTTTTATTTCTCACGTTGATAACTTCCTACTGTATAGCAACTTAATGATTCTGACATTCATGAAATTGACGTCGTATGGATGTTTGGGAGTTCATGAATTATGGTCAAATCTTACAGACTGCATGGTACCTTGGTCAAAGTTTCACAACTACCTACTACAGCAATGTATAAGAACGGGCCGACAACTCCTGGTCAAATATTCACAACTACCTACTGTTGGTTTTTGTGCCTGCTTCCTTGTCATCTCTGCAGGTGGTGGAACGAATTCTAGAAGGTTTTTTTGTATTCAGGATCACAAATTAATTTTTATAAGAGCTCACTTATAGGAATAAATATTTGTGATTTTTATTGTGCTAATCAACTAGTAACATTTATTACCAACACTACAATATTTAATAATTTTATTAATAGAATTTTTTTGTTGGAGTGAAATTATTATTTCATCAGTGAAACTTTTACCGATTAATTTATTGACAGAATACATCCATCGGAATAATGTTCGTTGATAATTTCATCATTTTTCTCTAATTTTATCATTAAAAAAAATTAAAAAACCGATGGTTTTACAAATGAAAAATGCATATATAAAAATGTTTTGTTGGAAATATACCGACAAATTATTATGTTAGTATATTTTCATCGGTGATAGTGATATATACACTAATTTTTTTCTCAACTCTCTAGAATATACCGATGGATAGATTTCATCAGTATTACCATTGATGGAATAATTTCGTTGGTGATTGTGGTATATGCAATAAAAATTTTACAACTCATTGGAAAATACTGACGAATTGATTCCATTTGTAAGTTCGTTGATGATAATTAAAAAATATTTTAAAAAATAAAATCATATAGAATAATTAATATAAAATTGTATAGAATAATAAAAAAATAATTAAGCAAATAAAACTGAAATATGCAAAAATAAAATTAAATAATATAAAATTCAAATATTCATTACAATTTGATTTGTACAAATAAAAATTAAACTAGAACAACTACGGCGCTAAAGGAGAAGAAGAAGGCTGGTTGTTCCCAGTATCATACGGCTAAAGGGGTTGCACACGTACAACCTATCTCTGATCTCATGTTCGCGACCATTTAGCAGAGTTGTTCATAATTCACCGAGAGTCGCTTATATTTTTCGGTGAGATGAGTCATGTGTTATTGTATGGTCACGAACTCTTGAGACTAGGAGCTTAATACCGATTGGGAGCTCTCAACAATTGAGACACTATAGGCCACTTGTAAATTCTCGGTCATAGTGTCGAAGAATCCATACACCCGATTTATATCAGATCCACCACCTAATACTACCTCTATCCACAAATCTGAGTGGGTCAAAGGATCATACTTGTATCTCTCCCTCAACTGACTATTATATGTCTCCTAAAAATTAAAAAAGAGGCAAATTAAATTCAAGAAAATAATAATTTACAAAAAAAAAATGATTGAACGAACATACCACGAAGTGTTGAGCGTTGTTGTCTAACACAATCAAAAGACTGATGTCTTCTCCCAAGTGTAGGAGTATCGAAGTAATAAATAACTCGGCAAGATTGGGGTCGAATCATAGGGAGGTTAACTATATAAATTATAAATAATAATAATAATAATAATAACAGCAATAATGACAACAACAACAACAAAAACAATAACAATAATAACAAGTTAAAGAGGACTTTGAGATTGTAATATTAGTGTGAGAATTAAATAATGATAATAACAATTGTCAAGATTAGAGGATCTACTAATGGTATTCAAATAAGTATAGTATCAGCTCTTTTTATTACTTAACTAGAAATTACACACAGATAAGGTTTCAATCGAATGATTTATCCTTAATAGTTCATTATAAATTTTTAACGTGATTATATTAATTATCTTATTTAAATAACACAAAACTTTTAAATATTGTCAGGAATTTATGATGTTAATTTATGTTAACAATAAATCAAGTTCCTTTCATAGTATAGATGTAAGATAAATCAAGTTTCTTTCATAGTATAGATATAGGTTATAATATATGGTTGGTTGTGAAAGTGTCAAGTATTTGTTGTACCAAGTGTCATACAACACATATCTAAATTAATCATTTAACAAATAAGGTATTAAGAATTAATAAAATAAAAAGATAAGACATGTTAATAACAAACTTTCTTAGATATAAAAATTAAAGTCCATGTTGAGTTTATATTATACATATTCTAACACCATTAGTGAAACCTTTTCACCTTAACATAATAAACTTAGCTAAACATTATGAAGAAGATAAATATAAATAAATTAGATGAAAATATAAGTATAGTAAAGGAAATGAAAAGCATAAATAAAAGATTAAGGAAAATATAACATGAAATAAAACTTAAATATTACAAAAATATAAGGAAAAAAATAAAAAGCATGATCTTGATCTGAAAATCAAGATGCCTAAATGTATGGCAAATGCCTCCTTTTATAGGCCAAAATCTGAAGTTATTAATTTGTTGACTAATTGTTGAATAGGTGACCACATCTTAATTTGGTGACAATCCTTATCTTCTTATTTAAATAAAATATCATTTCTAATATTAGAATTTGAATAGACTATATTATGAAAGTTCTAGGAAATTGTCTCAGCTTTCCAACAAAAAAAATTGAGGTTATCACTTATCTAAGACATATTTCAAGTTCTCTATTATTGGTAAGATTTGGACTTCCAAACAATAGAATTGAGTCTTGTATAATACATAAATATTTTAGGCATATGTCTTAGCTTTCTAGCCATATAAACCAAACTGAAATCCAAGATCTACAGCTCTAAATATAACCCAATAACTGAATAGTGTTCTGTTTGGATTGAACTGACATCTTTTTTCTAAGTTTAGTCATTTCTTTGTCTTCTTAATTTAGTTGTTAAACTCATCAGTTAATCCTTTAATTTATGTGATAGGCCTGTATTTAAGATAAAAATTTACCATAAATTAGAGGTATCATATATTTGTTGCAAATTTTATTATAAAACATACTCTAGTTAAGGAGTTATTGATATTTCAAGTGCAAAATGATGATATAAAACTAATAAAAATACACTTTTGAATATTAATCCTTGTCGATAAATTCTAGCATCCTCTTTTGGCGATCTTCATTTCACACGTGCGTCATTATAAAAAGCACCATTGGACTCAGCTCACGTCTAAAAGACATAGCCTGTACATAAAAAATATTGCAAGTTAAATATATTTATAAATAAAAATAAATGTCATTAAAACTAATCTTATCATCCACTTCGCATGTGCACTGAACAGAATGAAGCTGTCAGTATGTGACACGACTAAAAGATTAATGTCTTCTCCCAAGTGCAGGAGTGTCGAAGTAATAAATAACCCGGCAAGACCGGGGTCGAACCACAAGGAGGTTAACTCTTATTATTGAATTGGAAACCACACACAAAGGAGGTTCCAATCAGATTATATATTGTTAACATGATTACATTAGTCATCTTATTCAATTAATGCTAATACTTGTAAATCTCGTCAAGCATTCATGATTATAACTTATGTTAACAATAAATCAAGTTCCTTTCATAGCTCAGGTGTCGGTTATACCATACATTATGGGCTATGAAAGTGCCAAGCATTTGTTGTACCAAGTGTTATACAACATAAATCAAGATTAGTCATTTAACAAGCAAAGTATTAAAGAGTGAACAAGATAACAAATATAAAACATGTTAGTATCAAACATTAAAGTCCATATTAAGTTTACATTATACTTATTCTTACACCATTAGTGTAACCTTTTCACCTTGACATAATTAACTTAGCTAGACATAATGAAAGAAAGCAAAATAGATAAACAAAATAAGAACATAAAAGTTAACTAAGTAAAGGAAAGGAAATGAAAGGCATAAACTTAATATTAATGAAAACAAAGCATAAAAAATACAAAGAGAGAAAGGAAGAGCATGATCTTGATCTGGAAACCAAGATGCCTAAATGCATGGCAAATGCCTCCTTTTATAGGCCAAAATTAGGAACTATTGATTTGATGACTAATTGATAAGTGGGTGGCCAACTTTTGACTTGGTGGCAATCCTTATCTTCTCTTGTCTGCCCAAAACGTCATTGATAACGTCAAAATTGGAGCCAGTTGCAAACATGAAAGTTGTAGGCAATTGTCTCAGCTTTCTTGTGTAAACAATTCAGCTCATTTGGACTTCTAGAACTCCAGATATGGCCAAAATACCGAACAGTGCTCGGGCTGGAAGACAGATTCGGGCTTCTTTGTTGTTATAAAAATTTGTACTTGAAAATGGCCTTTTTAGATCTTGGGCTCCATATGAAAGTTGTAGGTCTATGTCTTGCCTTTCCATGCATATAAATTGGAAGTTTGGCCATCTCTTTATCCTTGCAATTTAAGTTCTTAAAGTCATCAATCAATCCTTTTATTTATGTGATAGGTCTGTATTTAAAATGAATATTTACCACAAATTAAAGGTATCTTAGGTTATTAGATATATTATTATAAAACATGTTTTAGTTAAGGAGTTATTGATACTTCAAGTGCAAAATGATGATATAAAACCTTGATAAAAATACACTTTTAAGTACTAATCAGTATGCGTAGTAATCATACCATGAATTTATTGGTTGCGATTCTCAGCACCAACCTGTAAGTGTCATGTGAACCACTCAGACATCACGTGCTGGATATAGTGTGCCCATATATCCTCTAAGATGTATGGTAACCTAAAATCCCTCCAAACCACCACATCATTTCAAAATTCTAGATCATTATCTCTAGCATATTTTTTTGTCTATGATTCATACCAAAAGTTACACAACCTACATCTATAAATGAATTTTATATGAGTTAATGACAAATTAGATTTAATATATAATTTTTTTTAAAAAAATATCGAATCGTTTTCGATGTTACCTAATTGCCGCATGGTTTTTCCTCACCCTCTTTACAACATTGTCATTTGCATTATCCCACTCAAATTCATGTCGTGTATAAATAATTTATTAAAAATAAATCGATAATTTCAATATAACATAAAAATAGTTAAATGAATGGAATTTCCATTGATTATTTAAACGTCGATGTTAATATATGGGCGACCTCAATATTTGTGAACATGAAAATCAATAAAATTAGTAAAATATTAATTAGTTATTCATAAATTATGGTAAGAAAAAAAAAACTAAAATAAAAATAAACTTACATTGAAAGGTTGTCCTTCTAATGTGCCATGTATTTGCAGGTGAATTGACCCCGCTGTGAAGGCACATCGTCTCTACATTATGGAACTGCATTGGAAAAAGTAGCGTCATAAGTTCTTGCAAGTGTCTCTTCTTGGCCGACACCTAATGATACATCATCATCATTGTTAAAAGAACTAGCCATTACCATGTGCTCATGAGTTACTGTTGATTTTATTTTACGCATCTACATAAATTTGATAAATAATTACATGATCAAATTTAATTTTAAAAAAAAAATCTAAGAGCACCTCCCCTATACGTAGACTATCCAAATTATTCAAACCTACAAATATTGACAAGATATATTCCACAAACGAGTTTATTTTATTTTATTTATACCATAAATTTTGGATTATTCAATTTCATCTCATTTTCAACGTGATAATATAATGTTTCTAATCATAAAATAGAGAAAAAAAAATCATATATATAAGCTAACATCTATACAAATTTAACAATAAAATATAGAAAAAAAAGAGTTTAATTTATTTTTATATATCCAACTAACATATACATATTCAACAATAACAATTAAAATTCAACAAAACAATCAGACATTCTATTATGGAATATATACAATAAAATTGAGAAAAAAAACAATTAAATTTAATCCTATATATTCAAGCAACATTCCATTCAACAATGATAATTAAAATTCAACAAAACAATCAAACATTCTATTATGCAATATATACAATAAAATTAAGATAAAATAATTAAATTTAATCCTATATGTTTAATTAACATTTATAAGGAGAATTCAACAATAAAAATTAAAATTCAACAAAATAATCAATCATTATTACAATAAAAATAATAAAATAGCCAACAAATTAATACAAATAAAAACTTATAGACTGTAGGAATAAAAAATGCTTACCTTAATAACATGTTTACTTTTAAACTTTATCCATGAGCAATACAAAAAAAAAAAAATACTATATTGTTAATAAATTGGGGAAAAAATAAAAAATAAATAATCATAACAAGTGAGGAGAACTACAATACATATCTTTTAAACTTTGAAGATGAAGATAGAACTACAAATTGACAAGTTCACTTAAATTGTGAGGAAAAAACTAGAGAGTTTTATGAAAACTCAACAAGAGGAAAAACTAAACTGAAGGGGTGCTCATTGGGTTTTATATTGTGTTTTTACCAACAGAATCTCCGACAGACTATTGAATAACGTTATTTTTAATTAATCTGTCAGTGATTCCCTTGTAAATTAACCTTGAAATTTTCATTTAGCACTAAAATTTTCAAAATAAACACCTCTAGAATTTTCACAATCCATTGGTAATGCCCTCATTAATTTTAAATAGTACACACATTCAGAGAAGTATTAACTACTCGTGCTTTGGGTTACGCAATCCGTTGATGGTCCGTTAGTAATTCCCTTGATAACCTGCAACTGACTCAAAGGACTTTAATTGACATCACTAACATGATATGAAAACAGTTCCTATGGCCTCTGGAATACATGGACTAATTATATCCATCGGTGCTTCCATCGATGATGTGGGATAAGAATAGTTTCCTTCACCTCTGCAATAAATCAATGAATATATTATGTTAGTGTTTCCATCAATGATATGCATAGTGAATGATAAATTATGTTTGTATTTCTTGTTTATCATCCATGTAAATACTTAAATTAAAGCTAACACGCACAACATAATAATAGAAATTCATATAACAATTATTTATTTATACAAAATTTCATTCATAAATATTACATGATAAAAAATCCATTTATAATTAGTTGTGCATTCTGCTTTAAGGCGAAGCCTGCTCTAGGCTTTATGACCCATGACCCATCAAAAACCAATTTCATATTTTTATGGTTACAAAACAACATTATATCTATTTTAGACTTGATGTTGTCCTTTGTCATCCACTATATGTCCATAACCATGTTGAAAAAGTTTGCAAACATGTTCTTTTATATGTGTATGATGTCAAGCTTATGGCAGAGGAGATTGGTCTTCCAATAAAGAAGCTCTAAAAAAATACTTCACTTTACCCTATTGTAGGTTAAACTAAAACTAAAAATTTTCTACTTACCGAATTAGAAACCAAAGGAGATTAGTCTTCCAATAAAGAAGTTCCAAAAAAATACTTCACTTTACCCCGTTGTAGGTTAAACTAAAACTAGAAAATTGTTGCTTACCGAATTAGAAACCAAACATAATGTCAGCATACTCTAAGACCATGTTATACAATTCTTCATAAAAAAGACGCAGAGGTGTAACATTCTTTTCAACTTTACCAACAAAAAAATCATTTATGTTCTTTCTGTAGCTATGATTTGTTGGCAAGAAATGCTGGTGGCAGTAAAGAAAGACAATTTACCTCTGTTTGTTAGTGTGGATACCTTGTTGTTTTCCATGCGTGCTCCAACCAGAAACCATTCCATAATATAGAAAATCATTGATAGTCCACATCAAAGCTGCCCTCATAAGAAAATTTTGTTTTCTTGATACATTATAAGTCAAAACCTTAAAGGACCACAACTGTGTCAAGTCATCAATCAATGGTCAAAGAATATCTATACTCCGACTCTAACTATTAAAATCGAGCATGACTGTAGATAGTTCTCCATGTGCATACCAACACATGTTATAAATAAATAGTTTTTCGTGTACATGTCAACACAGGTAATCCTCCATGAACTCTTTATGTAAAAGATGCATAGTTACAACATATGGATTGAGAAACCTTTTATTTTTACACCTCATTACAATAATTCATCCTCCACAATTCTTGGGATGAATCTCAATACATCTATAAAAGATCATCCATGACTTCTATCGAATCTCTATAAAATAATGATGACAACATGTATTATTAATTACGTTAAGTAAATAAATTTATAAAAATATCGATTTAACTCAAGATTATCCAATTTACTTTCAAACTTCTCTTAAATATTCATTATTAATTATCTATATCCATTCAAATTTACAAAAATTAATTTACAAAAATTACAACTCAGCAGTAAAATTAACAAAAATTAAAAGGTACCTATTAAAAAGCCATTATTTATCTCATCACAACATACCTAAATCGGTAATTCAACAAAATTTTTAATAATTTATAAACAAATATAATTTTATAGAATCTAAAAAAAATCATAACAAGTATAAAATTATAAATCCATACTACATGTTTGTTTGAGAAGAAAAAATAAACAAGTAAACTCTCAAACGAAATACATATACTAAAAAAAAATTCAATAATAATAAAATTGACATTTTAATGTTGAAATTAAAAAAGATAACTTACTGAAAAAGAAAAAAATTACAATAAATTAGAACACTGATGTTGTGACTACAACAATTAAAGAAGGATGATTTATGTTGAGATGAAGTGATTAGTACTTAAAAGTATATTTTTATCGAGGTTTTATATCATCATTTTACACTTAAAGTATCAATAACTCTTTAACTAAAGCATGTTTTATAATAACAAGTCTGATATCATAAGATACCTTTAAATTATGGTAAATGTTCATCCTAAATGCAGGTCTATCACATAAATAAAAGGATTCATTGATGAGTTGAAGTACTAAAATTAAAAGGACAAAGAGAGGGTACAACTTAGAAAAGAGATGATGATTTAATCCAAACTAGAACACTGTTCAATAATTGAATCATGACTAGAGTTGTAAAACTCAGATTTAGATATGCTTTATATGGATGAAAAGTTAAGACATAGGCCTAAAACTTTTATGGGAAGGCAAGACTTAATTCTGCTATTTGGAAATCTAAATCTTAGAAACAACATAGAATTCTGAATCTATCCTATAACGCAGACATTGTTCAGTGTTCAGCCCATATCTAGAGTTCTAGAAGTCCAAATGACCTTAAATTTTTTTCTTAGAAAGCTAAGACAATTTCCTAGAACTTTCATGGGTAAGGTTTTTTTAAAATTCTAATATTATCAATGACATTTTATTCAGATAAAAAGATAAGAATTGTCACCAAGTCAAGATGTGGTCACCCACTCAACAATTACTCATCAAATCAATAGTTTTTAATTTTGGCTTATAAAAGAAGGCATTTATCATGCATTTAGGCATCTTAGTTTTCAGATCAAGATCATACTCATACTCTCTCTTTATTGTAATGCTTATGTTTTACTTATATTAATCTATGTAATCATGTTGACCATTTATAATCCAATTAGAACATCCTTTCTGTGTTGTTTCCAATTGAGTAATAAAAAGAGTTTATACTATACTTGTTTGAAATACCATTATTGGATCCTCTAATCTTGACATTTGTTTTTATCATTGTTTGATCCTCACATTGATCTTCCATCTTAAAGTTCTCATCAACTTCTTATTCTTCTTCTTCTTCTTCTTTACTACTACTACCACTTCTACAACAACTACTGTTATTATTGTTGTTCTTCTTTACTACTACTACCACTACTACAACAACTACCGTTATTATTGTCTTATTGTTGTTTATAATTTATACAATTAACCTTTCTATGGTTCCACCCTAGTTTTGCCGGATTATTTATTACTTCGACACTCCTATATTTAGGAGAAGACATCAATCTTGTTGTTGTTTCATGAAAAAAGATGTTTTAGAGGGTGGTTGTTTGCAAAAAGTAGTTTGTTTAGATGCAAGGAAGAGGGGGAAAGGAAGGAAAAGGGAGAGTTGATGGTCAAGTCATATATTAATTATTACCTATAAAATTCCTGATAGAATATTTGTATCTGTCAATCCATCGATGATTATATTAGTGAGATAAGCACATCACTGTATGAAAACCTCAGTTTGAATCCCTTTGTAATTTCCTTGGTAAAATCATCCACAAAAAATTTCACGTCATCGCACTGCTTGATTTTTTAAAATTCTTTATTTTTTGTCTAGGATTCCATGGGTATATACCGACAAAACTGTTCTATCGGTATATACCGATGGTTTTAGCAAGCGAAAAAATTTGGTGGGTAAATATCTCCATAAAATACCAATAGAAAAAAGGCATTGATAATTCCATTGGTATTTATAGAATTTCTAGTAATGGAACATGATATTTTACCTTGCTCCTACCTAGGCCTACCTTTAGGTTCTAACTCAAGATTCATTTCTACCTAGAAACCTATGATTCAAAAGTTCAGAAGCAAGCTATCAACATGGAAGGGGAGATTACCTAGCATGGCAGGAGGGATATGTTTACTGAAAAGTGTCTTGAATTCATTACCTCTCTATTTTATATCAATCTCTCTTATACCATAGGGAGTTTGCAAGTAGTTGACCTCAATCTAGAGGTAATTTGTATGATTAGAAGGCTTAAAACATAGAAAAATTTAAAAAGTGCAATGGAAAATTATGATGTGAGACAAATACAAAGAAAGGCTTAGGATTTGCTCTTTACTGGCAAAAAACAAAGCTATGCTTTTCAGGTTGGGTACACCTAGTACTTCTCTTTAGAAAGAATATATTTGTAAAAAATTATGCATCAATTTTTACAAATGGCTGACCAACATTTTCTCAAAGACTCACGAGAGTGTGGCATGGTATAATGTCTCTCTTGTAACTTGTTGATTCTTCATTCTATACTATTAAAAGTAGCATTTGGCATGTTACTGGAAATGGATAATCTATTTGTTTCTTGAATGATGTGTGAGTCAGATTGGTTACTTTTTAATATGCCTTTCCAAATTATTTCTTGTCTCTAGTTCTCGGGACACAATAATGGTAGATTCAAGGCAATGAATTCAAGGAAATTGAGTCTAGTCTTTAAAATAGAGAAGAGAACTTATGGTCTATGAGTTAGAAGATGAAACCTCTCTTAATTATCTCCTAGCTTCATCTATAGTGAGTAATAGTGGTCATGACAACAAATTTAGACAGCCACCAGTGATGTAAGCTTTTCCATAAAGACTTGTTGTGTTTTGATTGAACAAATTACAAATAGAGCGGATATTCACTTTTAAACAGATGTTTTGTTGAAGAATTGCAAATTGCCCTTTAAAAATCCAATGCTTTATTTGGCCAGCTATTCAAAATAAACTTAGCACAAAGAGTTTCTTGCTTCATCGTCGCTTAATGCTGGAGGCTCAAGTAATTTGCAACCTTTGTGGTATAGGTATTGAGAATATTTACCACCTTTTTATTCATTATGATTTTGCTTCGAATATTTGGATGAGAATTCTATCTTGGTAGGGAATTAGTGGATGTTTTTCTAGGTATTTAGATTATATGTTATATCAATGGTTTGTAATAGTTACTACAAATTTTCAAAAAAGAGCTTGGAAGCTTTTATCCTTCTAATAACCTGAAATATATGGCTAGTTCAAAATAATATTGTCTTCCAAATAGGTACTATATATCTTGGTTTATACTTAAGTTTGATCCTTCATCGTCTCTCTTACTGGCTCAAGTCTTATAATCACCAGTTCGTATATTCGAGATCTGATCTTCTAATCAATGCAGATGGCATTAAGTTTTGGACAAACCAATATAGGATTTATTGATGTTTTGATTTGTTTTGTTTGTTTTTCTTTTTCATATCTCAATGTAAGTTTTCACATATTCTTTTTATAGATACTACCTAAATAGCCATGTTTTTAGTAAAATTGATGATTATATATATAAAAAAATGTTTTACGAACTAGACCAATTTTTTTATTAAACATAATAAAAACAAAATTTAAGGTTGTGAAGAATTTTTTATGGTGTCACTAAATCCAACCCAGTAGATTAATCTTGAAATCTTTAAATTTGGTTCTTTATCTACCATGAACCAATCAACTTGACAAGTCTAAAAGCTATCTGAACAACTTGTAAAAACATGTTTTGACTTAAAAAATCATGATAAAATTTTTTTCATGCATGAAGACAGTGATATATTGGATTGACCTACATCAACCTTGCTTATTTTGCTAAACTTGAAACCCGGTTCGCGAACTCCACTAAATTTAATAATATTCTTTTTTTTATGAAACTATTTTTAATTAATCGTATGATAAAAAAATACTTATGAAATTAAGTATTAGCCCAATGCTACAATATTTGTTTAAAACCATAATAACTCTATAGAAAACAAATTAAAATAAATAATGAGATTCAATTCCTAACAAACCTTCTCATAAACCATTTTTTACCCTTAGTTTTCAACATATTTTTCAAAAAATACAAAAAACATATAAAAATAATAAAAATACATTCTCACTAGGAGTTAGCCAATTTCTATTCATTTCTTTTTCTTCTTCTTTTTTACCATTTAGCATCTTATTTTTGTATTGAAATTTTTTTAAAAAATAAAAAAGCAAAAGCAAAAAGAAATCAACACAACAAAAAGATTTTTTTTTAGTGAATAAAATATAATTAAAAAATAATAAGGACCAATTTAGTTCAAAACTAATAAGTATAAAGGAAAAAAAAAACAGAGAAAAGAAAAGTTGTCTTATGAGTGGGAATTTTGAAAATTTAAAAAGTGGAAGAACTCTTTAGAAAAATCAAGAAGGTAGAAGAATCGGGGAAATTATAAAAAGGTGGAGGGTTGAGAAGGTTCATCATAATATTAATAGACATACAAACTTACACCCCTCACACAATATAACATTCAAAAAAAAAAACAACCTCATATGAAAAACATTTTCCCTTATCCTTCCTTATATATACCAACACCTTATATATACAAAAACACTCTTCTCTCGTTAGAATCACAAATAACTTGTCCCTCTCATTTTATATAAAAAAAAAAATCTTCATTACCATCACACTTAACCACCATCGCGACATTGGTGATTGTAGAGGCCACACTTACTAAACCGCCAACATTGAAATTTTAGCCATGTCAAGAGCTCCATTGTATAGCCTTTCCTTTTCTAAAGTCATGAAAGACACAAAAAAAAAGGAGTTTATGGAGCATAACCATCAAAGAGAGATATAATTAATGAAAAATAAGATAGTTCGACTCACCCAACTATTTGCACACTCACTAGATAAGATTATCGTGTGAAAGACCCTCTAATAAAGAGAACATTTTTTTTATATTTATGCTCCTTGTCACATTCATATGCCTTTTGGACTCTTGGATGCACCACCTAGTTTCTACCTACATCCAACAGAAGACCACGGTCCTGCTGGGCCATTTAATCCAGGATTTCCAAAAGTGACATTTGATGTTTAGCCCTTAAAATGTTTGTTTCTGGTGAAATAGCTATATCAAAAGATAAAAAGTGCTCCCACTCTTTAGCCTACTATGAAAAAAGCTTTAAAGCCTACATTTGGGTCAAAAGTTGAGAAATTCTTAAGCATTGAAAAACGTTTATAGGAAATTAAAAGGAAGGATTTGTGTGATTCCATGAAAGCATTTGAAATGTTCCTTGCATAAGATATTGTCATACCATGAAAGTTTAGGGTGCTTAAATTTGTTAAGTATATAGCAGTTGAATGTTAAGGACTCATCTTAAAATCTATTGCAATAAAATGGCTGAAAATGATTAAAAATGATAAGCTCCTCATTCATTTTTTCTATAAGGCTCTAAGTAGTGCTGCCTTGACCAGGTATATGAATTTGATGTAAATAAGATTAAAAAATAGAAAGATTTAGCTAAAGCATTCATGTATAAGTACAAGTTTAATATATAAATGGCTCCAAGTTGATCTGATCTTGGAAGCATAAAGAAAAGAAATATTGAGTCCATTAAATAATATACTCAAAGGTGGGGTGAAATGGCAGTATAAATTCACTCTCTTTTATAAGACACCTCTATTATTAAGGTTTGTTTTATGGTAATTGATATCGACTTTCTTCTCTTTTACTCCCTATACTAATGGTGAGGACCATTGCCACTCCAAGGGAAAGAGTAAGTTAAAGAAAGTTTCAATTTGACTTATTTTTTTTTGCTTCGACACTATTTTGTTGATTGGTTTAAAAGCCAACACGTTGTGAAAATGAGTCATAACTGATGTGGTGGTTGTGTTGTTTTGGATAGTGGTTCAGTTAATGCATGATGGGGGCTTGCTTTAATTTCATCAAATAGAATAGCTTAATGACTAAAGTCTGTGGCGTTGGTGTTAGTTTAAGTGATGCATGATCTATTTGATTTCAAGTGTGGTGGTTGGTCTACATGATTTGATGATAGCTATCTAGGTTCAATAGTGATTATTAATAATGGTTTTGGTTTTCATGATAGAAGAAAGGATGGTTACTGGGCTATATACAGGGGTTAATTTGATCGATGGTAAGGATAAGGTTATGATTATAGAATAAAAAAAAAAAGAGTTGTGTCAATGTTGCTTTGGTTGAAATCTAGTACAACAGGAGGAGAATGAGAAGCAATAGGTTATGACTAGGGTTTTTATTTGAGAAGAGAGAGTTTGTTTTTTTATTTTTTTATTTGTTTGTTTTCTTAGCCTACGTGTTTTCAAAGTTGACTCTTCTAAGGTTATTCTAATTTCATTTTTTTTCTTCATTTGATAGGTATTTCCATACATATTTATATTGTTGGGATTCTTGTTGGGACATGAAAAATAAAAACTAGAAAACAATATTAAAGGATTTTTAAATTATTTCTTTCTTAAATGACAATCTCTCTATGATTTTTCTAATTTTTCTATCTTTATTTATTTTTCTTTTTATTTTTTGTGTGATCTTTAATTATATTGTTTTATCCTTTATCATCTTAGTCCATTTTATTCTTTGCCCATCATTTCTATACTTAACATTTTTTACTTTTTAGAAACTTGTCAAAATAAAACAAATGAAAGTATCAAGAATTATGAAATGATCATAAATTGACTTAAATGTATTGAAAAGATATTTTCTTATAATTTTTTATTTTTAAAAATACACTGAAAAATAGGGTTAAAATAGGCTATGAGTGTTCCCAATTGTTTACGATACTTATAGTACAAAGACATTGAAAAAATCATATATTTTCTTGTATAATAAATTTGTAAAGAATATATATATATATATATAAGATGATTTGAAAATATAATATAGGATAATGACTAAATAGAAATAAAAATGACTAGATTGAGAGATGATCAATCGTGATGAGATTGAATTAAGTCAAAATCATTTAAAAAAATGACTAAGTCTAAAAAAAAATGGCTAGATGGACAAATGATCAACCTTGACATGAAATCAAAATAAAAAAATGACTAAGTCTAAAAAAAAATGGCTAGATGGACAAATGATCAACCTTGACATGAAATCAAAATAAGTTAAATCGAGAGGCGGTTATCTCAATAAATGTGTCAAATCAAGAGGTGACCAACATCTTTAAAAACTCTAAGTAGGTTATGTCAAAAGGTGACCAACCTCAATAAGAAATCTAAATGGGTTAAATTGAAAGGCGATCAATTTCAATAAAAAAAACTAAATAAGTTAAATTAAGAGTAAATTGATTAAAATAAGAGAAGACCACCTCAATAAAAAAAATCTAAATTGGTCAAATTGAGAGGTAACCAACCTTCACAAGAAACATAGATCAATCAAATCAAGAAACATAACCTCAATATAAAATCCAAATGGGTCAAGTCAAAAGGCAATTAAACGTAACAGAAAGTCTAAATACGTCAAAATAAGAGAATCAAAAGGTAAAAAGACCTATATAAAAAATCTAAATATGTCATATTAAAAGGCGACCATCCTCAACAAAAAAATCTAAATGGATCAAATTAAAAGATTATTAACATCAACATTAACATAATTTAAATAGGTCATATCAAAAGGTTACTGGCCTTAATATAAAATTGAAATGGGTCAAATAGAGAAGCAACTAACTCAAAATAAAATCTAAATAGGTCAACTTAAGAGGCAATCAACCTCAAAAGAAATCTAAAAGGTTCAAATTAAGTGTCGATCAACCTTAACATGAAATCTCAATGGGTCAAATCGAGACCAACCTCAATGTAAAAGAAAATGTTACCTCAATTATAAAGTTTAGTTCAACTTATTTGACTATGGGATTCTGGTATGAACATTTTGATTTCTAAGGTTAAAATCTTTGGATAATAAGATTTAAAGTAGGGTTGAACTTTCCTACTAGCAAGCTTGAAACTTCCTAATAAAAGGGCCCAGAACATCCTGTAGGAAAAGCTTAAAATTTATGATGGAAAGGCATAAAACTTTTATGATAGAAGGTCACAAAACTTTTTATGATACCAATGATTAAAACTTCTTGATGATAGAGCTTGATTTCTTAATTTTAAGGTATGAACTTCCTAAGAGCGAGGCTCAAAATTCATGATGGCATGGTTTAGAACTTTATGATTTTAGGTCTTGAACTTTCCTTATTTGACAAACCAAAATCTCTTGATGGCATGGCTTGAACTTCCTAATATTATGGCTTAAACTTTTTGATCTAATAAACTAAAATCTCTTGATGGCAATGCTTTACTTCTATGTCTTTTTAACATTTTGTTAAGATAACCATCATTGTCTTTTTATGGCTTTTCTTTTAATAGAGGATGAATATCCTGGGATTATTTCTTATGGCATCAAGAAGAAGACATTTTATTCTAGTTACAGTTTAGTATTTCACTATATGGGTAAAAGTTGAAGTCTTGGCATAAATAAATACAAACAAAATCATTTTATTTTTTATGAAAAAAAATATTTTTTGCAAGTTTGGACTTTCTAAAATTTTGATCACAGCTAATGACATCTAATTCGATAACAAAAAGATGAGATAACAATATTAAAAGCTTAGTATTGAACATATTCTTTAGTATCAAACCCACAAACCAATAGAAAGCAAAAATCATAAACAAATTTTTTTTGTTTCTTTACCAAATTAATGGCATCTCTTAAAATGGTAGACCAATAGAAGTTATTTCATGTTATCCTGGTAGTTAGGGCTCTGGATTCTAATTGAACATTACAAATACACCTTTGAATTTCTCTAACATATATCTATTTTCTTTCAATGACATAAATATAAAGACATCATAGTTAACTTTTTATATTATGTCATCTGTGAAAAATAGCTGGTTGTTAGCTCTATTAATCTAATAATTTGTACTCTATCTCATAATAATTCTCTTGTAAGTAGTTACTACTTAAGCAAACTCCTCTAATATTTTTTTCTGGTACAGTCACGTAATGGCAACCATGTTATTTCTCTCTTCTTCTATGTTAGAATTTTTATGTATTTCTATCCAAACTTTATGAGTTGTTACTAGTAAGTTTAGAGATGAGGCCAACCTTATCTTTTTATCATGTTTTTTCTCCATAAAGATTTACTTTCCTTTTATTTCTTTAATTTTATAAGTGTGAGTACTCTCATTAATACTTGATCATGAAAGGTTTATTATCTTTACACTATCCATAACATTGCTCCATTATAAACTAGGGGTCATCATACACATAAAGATGGTAAATATTAAGATTTTAAGCTAAAAAAAAAGGTCATGTTTAGGATGACATGGATCTTCTTAAAATTAGGCTCAATCCTCATGCTACTAACCTAGAACCTAAAAAGTTCTCTTTTCATGAAGAACGCATACTTAGCAAGATTCAACTTCATTTGTTGTTAGTTTAGAACAAAGAAAACTTCTTGCAAGTCCTGGAGGTGTTGTTTAAGCTAAAATGCATGACTCATGGTGAAATGTTCTCTTGTCAATGATAAATGTTGTTTGTTTTCTCTTTATTTTTTTAATATTTGGGTACCTAGTGACACCCTAAATTAGCACCAAACGAGCTTAAGTATTCAAATTTAATAATGGAATTTATTAATCTATCTTATGCAACACAAAATTGTCCTTAGAGCATACCTTATTAAGGCTAATGAAGTTAACATATATATGTCATTATCAGCCATTTAGTACTAATTATAACATTTATTGCATGGAAAAGAGGTTGTTAAAGTATGATATTATAAGCCAAAACCATTTTAATCTCCACAAAAGTTTATTATAGAGTCTGACAATTAAGATAAATGTCAATGGTAACTATCAAATCTAGCACACCTACCAGTACACCTTTTTCTTCTATCCCAATTAAAAATATCATCATTGATGTCAGATTAGAAGAGTCAACACATATTTATATGATTACATCTTTGAAGAGAATGTTTGTAGTGCTCCAATTGTCAACTAATACCCTATACATTTAATGGTTGGAGAGGACCGTGATATGTACTAATGCATTCTTATATGGAAAAAGTCACTCCCTGTATGTTTTGGAGTGAAAATGATAGGTTCATGATAGGGGTTTTGGAGTTATGAAGAGAATAATATTTGCTACTTATAAGAATTTTATTTAGTGTTGAAATCTTCTCCAATAACACGCCTCTTATAGTTATATTGAACTCTAGTAATACCTATGGAAAATGTGAACTTTTTCTCTTTGTTGCTCTTGTTCTACTCTTTTCTTGATGAATTGTTAATGATATCTTTTAGTGATAAGTTTCCTTATCTCTCTTTTTAAAGTGTAACAATATTTTAAGTCATATTCCTTGTTTTTTTTTTTTAGAAATATAATATTTCTTAGAACCAACATTTCCTTTCAATCTTAATGATGTTAAGATAAGTAGTCATTAATTCAAGATATATTAATCTACTTCACAATAGACCATTGGGATTACTTTTAAATACATAAGAGTTTTTAGGAGTGCACCTATACTTTGGAGATTCATCTCTAAATTTGTGAAAATAAAGATGTTCTTGCCTATCTATATTTGTTTCTCCTACATGAATATGGCTTCTTAATACTTGATTTACATTGAGAAAAGTCTTGTCTAGAGAGGCATATAATCATTCCTATAAAGAATAGTTATGCACCCCACTTTTTAAGACTTTTAAAGCAACAAGTTTAAACAAGCCTTTAACCTTAAACATCTCTTAATTAAATCTCTTCATTTAAGCCTTAGTATTTTTACATTCTTATTAAGTGATGACAGAGAGTTTTACTAAGTTTTTTTTGGAAAATATATTGGTACTAAAACAAGTAATAAGTTTGCTACACAAGTTAAAAAAGTTGATGATAGAACCAGGTTTCAAACTAGACCTATTAATATCTATAAAATATAATGGAGAGCATTTTTTACATGGAGTTGTTATCTTGTATGAATAGATTAAAGTTGTTTATAATATTATACGCATGCTCTCTAGTATCAATAAGCCCATCATAATTATCAAGATTCATCTTCATAGTGATAAACTCCTTCTAGAGATGATTGTTCATATACTCTAGCATAGAAAGAAATCTCTTATTTAATGAGAAAGGCCTTTGTTTTCCTCTTTTTATTGTTTCAGTTTTCCTGTCAAGACTACTTAAGTAATATCCTAAAGAAGAATGATGGCAATGGTTATTCATATGACTATAATCATGACTTATTGTTGTTTTTCCTTTTGATTTATGGAGAGTGCATTTTAAGGATCTAATTTAAGAATGCTCAGGACATTATTGGCTTCATAGCATAATAAAAATATATCGGTATTCATGTATATTCTGGTTTATATCATTATATCCAATCCTTTCTAGAAAGTGAAATTATTTGTGATCTGGTAAAATAGTTCGTGGGGTGAATAATTGTATGCTACGTGGTGACAAGAAAGCAGCTATAAGTTGCTCCTAAATAGTTGAACAGTTTTAATAAGTACTCTTTTTTATTAGATATGGTAAAATAGTTCGTGGGGTGAATAATTATATGCTACGTGGTGACAAGAAAGCAGTTATAAGTTGCTCCTAAATAGTTGAACAGCTTTAATAAGTACTCTTTTTTATTAGACAAACTAGTAAAGATATATGGGAGATGATATATTGATGGGAATATTAGTTACTTGTTTGTATAGAGTTTTTATATTGTTGGTTATGAAAAAATTCTTAAAAATATACATAAGATTAAAAAAAACTAATTTTTGTTTAATTTTTTTCATAGATCATATCATTGATAAAGTTGTTAAAGCTTTAAAGACATATTAGATGACATGACTGATACTAGGCTTGAGTGTTGGGCTTCGATGTTGGACTTGATACTTTTCAGCAAAATAAGTTCCTTGCAAGTAGTAACCTTTAATCGTGAGGATAGAAAATAAATAGAGAGATTAAAGAGGGAGAAAAGTTCAATATAATAGTGAAGAGGTAAATAGGCAGTGTTTTTCTGAATCTTTTATGGTAAGGGTGGCATTGGCCCTGCTTGTTAAAAATCACATGGCTTACCTAATGGTTGAAAGCTAGGGGCCTTTTTCTCGGCCAGTAAAAACAACAAAAGAGTGTTAGTACAACAAATAACAAATGGTTAGTTTAAATTGAATATATTTTTCAGACCAATCAAGAGACTTTGTACAAGAGATTTTGACATGTTACAATTACTTTCAAAACAAGCAATCCTGGTAGTTCTTGCCTAGTTGTTACGCCCAAATGGCTAGTTTTTTTTTCCCATCAATATTCATCCCTTATGACTTCAAGTAACATAATTTCCAACACTCATGAGCTTTAATTATTAGCATCATTTAGTGAAAGGTAGCATCATACATGGGAGGACTCGTCATTTGTAGGACAAAAAAGTTCATGTGTACAAGGTGTTTGGCTCATACCGACAAGACAAACTCATCATGCCAAGTTTGGAGAAAACGATGATTCAAGATGAAATCATAAATAATATATTAACCCTGAATATTTATTTCGATAACAACATGATTTAAAAGCACTGAAGTGTTCCTTACATCTTGCAGCAACAGAGGAAACAGGTAATCAAATAAAGTACACATGATGGTGCGAGAAACCAACACCTTTAATAATAAAGCCTTGACTATAAATTCACTCAAGCACACACCAAAAGCAAATAAATTTAGGAGATCACCAGTGCATTTTATACCAATTAAATATAAGATAAGTCGCCTTCCCTCGCAGCAACTGCTGAAAGATTTACCTCCTCCATGCTGGCTGGCTCACCTTCTCTGAAAATGAAACGAATAATCATCACAAAATCCAAAACGCTAAAACTTTCAAACTCAATTTGATAGCACCACAGATATATCAGAGAAAGGCAACTGTTAAGCACACACTGTTGTTTTGGTGGATATGCAGGAAGAAAGGGCTTGTAGTGGTGACAGAAGTCAATGGATTATACGTTCACATATTGAAAGGAAAAAAGAAAAAAGAAAAGTTGCATTTTAAGATTAATTTGCCAGTTAGAAAGCACATGCAGTTCGAGAATGAGAAACAGATTCTCCCTCAGCCCTCGCCAGCGACAACATTAGACAACGAAGGACAAGCAGCAAAGGCTAAAATTTCAAAATTCCACGATTCTGGAACTGGCAGTCTGGTACATGCCCCAAACCTGTCCCATAAGTGATAACGGCATAACATAACTAAGAATACTCATGAATTCTTACCATTACCATCTTTAGTGGAAAACAATAATCTGTCAACTCTGCTTCTGCCCTTGTTGTTTGTATGGACTTTCCTCTGTGTCTGGGGTGACACTAATTTCAATTCGCCATCCTTGCTGGCTGGAAGAGAATGCGTCCGGATCAAAAAATATTCAACCCCATCTTGAACAATCCTTGGAGATCCTTGTCCTCTAAGTTTTGCTTTTGCAGATTCAGTTGCCGCCATATAGCTTGGAACTGTTGTTGCGTTCTGTGGGACACTATCTTGATATTCCTGTTTTGTTGAAGATCTTCTCCTCCTAGTTGTCTTACTATCCTTGCTACATTCCTCCTTGGAATTTATATCCTCAACCACCACGTGAATGTTATCAGCACTACTTTCCAGATTATTAAACTGAGCATTGGGCAGCTTCTCATTCTGCAAACTAACCGTCTCCTTCGTTGTCAATGGTTTAGGAGAAGTTTCTGTCTCAACTTTTTCTAAATCTTTTGTCAATGAAACCATGGGATCACTCGTCTTATTCGAAGGATTATCTGTGATATTCATGAGAACATCACGAGTAGGAGATCCTGGCACCTTTATTGGGCTTAGCTTTGGCTTTTCAGTCACAGTTTCTGAGCCATCAGGAGCCCCTGGGCTGGATGCAGAGATTTTCCTTAAACTTTTCCTTACCCTCTCAAGTTCACTTGGAGGGTTTTCCTGTGCTGATTTTGTTTGATTACTCCAAGGTTTTCTCATGTTGTTCTTAGGCCTTCCAAACTCAGTAACAGAACGCAATGAGTTATTGTCAGCAGGAATCCTCCACACACCTCGCTTCTGCCTGCCATCGTTATGCATGCTTTGAGTGCTGGGCTGCTTTAAACTAGTCCTTGTGTCAAAACCCCGCTTTTTCTGAGGAAATGATTCCTGGAAAAGGAATTTGGACCACCGTTCAAGCCAGTTCCAAGCTGAGTTTTGTTCGGCCAAATCATAATGGAGGTTCAGGGGCATAGCAGTGGATGATGAAGCTAGAAGCTGAATAAGTAAAATTGAATACGATCGGCTCCTTTATCATGTAATATAAGAAAGCAGAAAATACAGCTAGAAAAAATGAGTGTACCTTACAGATAAAAGCATTTGTATATAGTTTCTGAGGCCTGGTTGCTGTATCTAATTCAAATGGATCAACTTGCTTAGCATCATCCTGTTGTAGTAAAGCGTATTATTTAGACAACACGCGCACTTGAAACCACGAAGGTTAACATTTTATGCTATGCAAAAAGCTTGAATTGTTTTAAATGGAGAGAAGGGTAAAGGATTAAAACAAATAAGATTGTTCACTGATCAATTGTAAGTATTTCAACAACGAGGAATGGCATAGATTGCAGAATGTTTTGCTCAGAGTAGCAGGTACTTCAAGAGTCATCATATGGATTGAAAACAATCGAGTTGTCCGAGAAATTACCAGAAACCTTCCTGGACTTTCCTTTGTGAGTGCTTCCTGCCCATTATCCAGAACTCTAACCCCTCGTCCTCGAATTAGAGTCTGCAACTTAACAATCCCTTGCAAGCAGTGCAAAGTAGCAACAGCTTGTCTCCTGACCAAGTGTCCACGAAAGATTGCTTGAAGTCTTACGATACTCTTGAGGACATGAAATGACCTGCGAGCCTTCACAAATATGTAATTGTATTGTATTAGCCTTAACAACGAGAAATTGCATAACTTGAATAAGGACAAGCTAGAAAATCTGTTGCAAATTTGTGATCAGCAAAAACAATAAGAACAGCAACTTTTGATTCACAATTTAATTATCACATTTCGAACAGGCAATCATATAATGTAGATATCAGTTATGGCAGAACTTAAATAGCCTTCTGATGATACATGTTTTAATATAGTGGCTGTAGGAACTCAGTTTTTTCTTGTAATTTTTCAGACTACATTTTGGGTGATTCAAAAATAAATTCCCACATTTATACTCGTTCTCCTCACGTCCTCCCACAAACCCCTTTTGAGAATTCAAAGAACTGCATTTGTCGTCAACTCACATTTGTGTGCCAATGAACAATGTTCGTCTCTATAATTTTCTTAACATGGGATTGACAAAAACACACTATATCCACAAAAGAAAACTACCAAATAGCCCCTGAAAGCAGCCTGAACCTCTTTGGCAGCTTGCTCTTGCCTGATGTCCTCTGAAGTGTCTGGTAAATCCAACCGCATAGTTTCTTCTGTATCTGCACTATGTGCTCTGAACAATAAGACAGCTTATTCATGTGGAAAGCTGGTTCCTATTTCATTAGATTCTCATATTTACCATTTTTATCTGACACATGAGATAGTGGATCTGAGATTACAGGAGGACTCAATGTCAAGTCAGCAGTTGATCCTTTAGAAACAGCAAATGCCTCCTTCAGTGCAGCTCTCTTCATGAAAAAAGGTAATTGAAAAATTAGAACTTGCTTTTGTTGTCATGTTGGGAAACAAAAAAAAAAAAAAAACAGAAGATAAAAGTTTTTACATTTGTTTATACAAAAATTAAGCAGCGAATATGTTTCACTGAATCTGTTGGTAGTTTGCTATTATTACCTGAGCATCTTAATCAATATAACCTTGCACAGTCATACTGAAACAAAAAAACACAAGCCTGCACTCCTGCCTGTGCTCACACACATGCACCGGAAGATAGAGGGAGAAGAAAGAGAGAGACTTACATTTGAAAAGCTAGATTTATATGATTTCTTCCTAAAGATTACAGTCTTGATCCAATTTCCCGCAGATTTTCCCATTGCAGGAAACCTAGATCATGTAAAATGAAACTTGTGTCTGAGAAGCCCTGCATAAAATAACAGAGCTCAACCCATACATTTCAACAACTTCAAAAATGAAACAGATCAAAAACTGTGTTAAGGAGGAAACTTTTCTACAACAATTTGACATCTCGCAACTTCAAGCTCTGTCTAATACTTCGCTACAACAATCCACATAGCGTTCATCAGCAACATTTTCAGTAAACAAAAGCACAATCTGATACAAACACCAATAAAAAGCCTACATGCTCAAAAAAAAAAAAAAACAATTGCAGCACAACTCATCATCAGCATAATGCATGGACAGCCAAGTGTAAGAGAATATCAAAATCATTAAAACCCACTTCAGTAATTAACAAATATTCAAGAAAAAGCAACCACAGTATCTTAAAACATACAATATCCTTTCTGTACAAGTCACATTCCATTATATACAGAGAAAAAAAAAACACAAGAAAACAATTTTCATTATATATCAAAGCAAATTTAGACACTGAAAATAAAATTTGATCTCAATATACTAGAACTTAAAGAGAATTGGCCCGATAAATGGACCAAGAAAACAGTAGTACATGGCCAAGCTTATTAACTAAGTCAAATATAAACACATTGCAGAAATGCAACTCAAAGAACAGGCCAAAAGACAACGGAAAAGAAAACTGAAGTAAAGAAAAGATCAAAAGAAAAAGGAAAAAGAAAACTGAAAGTGGGAATTAGCAGCAATGTAGTAGAGATCTGATAGATACCTGAAAAATGGAGAATGTTGTTGCTATGGTAGCAGTCGAGTTGAAAAAAGAGTGAGTGAATATCAAATTTCAGGTGACATATAAAGCTTAAAGATTGTGAGTGAAGTTATACCAAACCTGGATACCAATTTAAAACATGGACCCCTCCCATCTCCCTCTCATTCTCCTAAACATCAACTTTCAGTGAAGTTAAGACACTGGAGAGGGTGACAAATGAGCATCACAACTCTGTAACTCTAGAAAAGAAACATGAAAGGGAAATGATCATGGCCCATTATATCTTTTTCCCATTTTTCATTCTATTATATAAATTTCTACTACTGAAATATGGAAAGGCACGCACTGGTTGCTTCTGAAGAATATAAAAATCAATGATTAAAAAAAAAAAGTGTTACATTATATCTGGCTGTATTCCTTCTTTGCTTAGACAAAAAGCATCAAGTGGAAACGTAAAAGATAAAGATTTGTAGGTAGCTGATATTCGAAGGAGCTTTAGATTGCTTTTTCATGAACACCAGTGTGGCTTTTTAATGTAGTTTTAAACCAGTTTTGATTTTTCAATTTTAAATTTATGTAATTTAGAGCTATCTGTACTTTTTTTGTTGAATTATGAACCATTATTTCACCAAAAAGAGAATGAAATTTGTAATTAAAATATAATACGTGAAGAGTTGTAAGATACATGACGATGACAAACTTGCAGTGGATAAGTAGAAGCTATCTCAATATTTTGTCTGAAGAAATGTTCTATGATGAGCTATCATTTTCATTTACCAAGACTAATATTTTTCCATTACAAAAGGACTAAATCTGAAGGAGGAAGTACTGTACATTTCCTAAGTAAACAATATGGATGTAATTGGAATTGCAATAGACCTCCACAATAAACAATTTAGAGTAATCCACAATAATTTCCTTTTTTTAATGACCTTTGGTTGTGTACGTTTCGTCTTTCACTTTCTTTCTTCTTTTTTTTTTTTAATCTGGCCCTCTAGCATTGCAATTAGGTGGGTACGGGCTTTGGGTTGTTTTGTCTGTCTACGCACAAGGACCTTCAGGTGTTTGAGAAATTTCTATGCTTAATTTTATAAAATAAATTTTATTTTATTGGTTTATAATAATTAAATCTTGAAGGATCGGATTTGAGATATTGAAAAATATTAAACCCCTTTAATTTTATACTTTTAGAAGCTCAGTTGCATGGCTAGAAAAAATATTTTTGTTCTTTTTATTTTTTATGCCTGTACTTTTTATTTTAAGTTTATTTATAAAATTAATTTTATTTTAATTTTATTTTTTAGCTTGAATTTTGTTAAGAATTGTGCTCTATATTTTTTTCTTTATAGAATGATCTCGGTTTCATGATTTAAAAGTTGGATTTTAGGATTTATTTCTTTAACTGGGTTTTCTTAATTGAACTTTATAATTTTTTTAAAATTTTTTTGATTTCATCCTTTATATTGTGGATCTTCCATGTTAATTCAAGTTGATTTATTTTTGTTTGGGTTTTTTTTAATTTTTATTTTTTTTAATTTTTATCCTTCAACATTTGATTGTTTTAAAATTAAGATTTGTACTTTTTTCCTTTCTTTAATTGTACTATTTTTTTGTATTATCTAGGTTGTGAAGTTTGATAAACTTGTTTAATGTTTTTTTAAATGATTTTTTTATTATTTATTTAAAATTAAATTTTATTAATTTTTTATTAGTATTATATTTGATTATAATAATATTATAATTAGGTTGCAGGTTTGAGAACTACATAACATTAAACTTGAAAATTTTATCTATATTAATGATGAAAAAAATATTTTTTTATTTTATTTAAATTCATCTATTCACTAAATATCAAAATCAAAACGATAAAAAGAATATTTAATTCTAACTAATTAAAAGAAAAAAGAAAGAATTTTTAATGTTATCCATATTGAAATTAAAATATTTATGAAGATTTTATGACCGTCATGTTTTTTTAATGTCAAAAGTGGTTGCATTCTTTTTGTAAAACCATTCAACTATTTTATATATATATATATATATATATATATTATCTAAGAAATGTGTATTTTTCATATATATACTTGTACAACAAAATTAAAAAAAAAAAAGAGTTTTAAAACCTGGAAACAATTTGATGTGCATAGAATCCACTCTTCATGGACAAGTCCTAACTTCGTTGTTAGTACATGAGGTATATAAGATGAGTAAAAAAACGTGAGGGACCGTACGTGTAAACTATTTGATTGAAAATGGACAAGGTGGAACCCCAACTGCCCTGTTTAAGTAACGAAAGAAAGAAATTAGATTTTCCATGTCTTGTGGTTTTAAATCGAACGGCTTGTATTTGCTCTTGGTGGTAGTTGTACCAGACAAGATGTGGGGTCCTTTTTTCAACGAAGTAATGAGATTGTACGTGGACCCCAAGCTGGGGTCTCATCATTTAATCCTTGGCTTACTTGCTAGCCAGGAATATCATATGCTTGGAGAACTTTTCTGGTGGAAATCTAAGTAGGAAACAAAAAAAAAACACAAGAACATGTTGGTTTTGGACAGGGCTTCACAAAGCCACCGACACCTTGTTAGGGTTGCATCGATGAATCCAGGGTGTATGCGTCTAACCAAAGTTTCTTACCGAGAAGAAAAGTCTTGTTAGAAAATGAAAGCTACCTATGTGGACAATGAAGTAAAATGATTGAAAACAGTAGTAAGGTAAGACAGTTTTGGTTAAAATCATGTTTTTTTAAAAAAAAATATTTTTGTATATTTTTAAATCATTTTAATATATTAATATTAAAATAATTTTTAAAAATTAATTAAAAAATATTATTTTAATATAATTTCATACAAATAGTAAATTAAACTGAAATTGCTACGACAATCTCTCACACCCTTATACCTCACACCCTTGTATCTTCTTCTGTTTTGAGAGGATAAGTGTTTTGTTTCATAATCTTACATAGCTACTAAAAAATATTGTTGTAATAATCTTCAATCATTCTCCAATAACCTATTCATATGTTATTGAGTGACCGAATTCGAGAGTATCATCTTGCTCTTAAGAATTTGTTATATATATATATATATATATAACAAATTCTTAAGAGGAAGATGATACTCTCAAATTCGGTCACTCAATAACATATGAATATGTAATGTTATTAAAATCATAAGTTATCTCGTAAAATCGTATAATTTTAATAATCAATCCATATATAATATGCAAAATCGGGTTAAAAACTCGAAAACAATCAAACTCGGTTAAACTCGGTCAACCCAATAAAAACAAACCTAGTTAACGAGTTTGATAGAGAGTGAAAAAATAATTAACTATCTTTGTCTCCCCTTCCCATCACACCATCACTCTCCCCTTTACCCTTTCTCAAATCTCAAGGTTTCTTTAAGCGTGCTCCGCTGCTCTCCCTCTATAATTCACTCAAGGCTAGTTTTGATGATTTTTTAGGTGAGGTTAGGGACTTCATCAACACTTCAGTAAATAAGAGAGAAAATGTTGTGCAAAGCTCATTAGACATAATTACTTCTTCAATAACATCGATTAATGAAGGTGCTTCAAATGCTCGCTGTAGATGGTGCCTTAAGTAAAATATTCTCAACTTTTGATCAAACAAAAGAATTAACTAGCGATAGGTTGACTAGCTTTTCATCTGATTTGAGGAAAGCCGCACAAAATCTATTAGTGCTTCTGTAAATGTGCTTAAAGTTGCAATAGTTGCAGTGGGGGAATTTATGGCAAAAGGGGCTTGTTTTGTTCTTTATTCTTATAGGCCTACCAAGGATTTGCTTTCTCTAAAGATTAGGGGGGCACCAAATCTGTTTGAAGAAAGAGTAATTGAGATTTTGAGGCCAATTGGTGCAACTTTTCAATAGGTACATTATGCTTGACACGTTTTACATTAGTCACTACTTTCAGCACTTCTAGTTGAAAATTCAATTGCGCCCATCTCTATTACACTGCTTAATTATGTGCTGATCTAACTAATTTATGTTCCAAAACTTAAGCTGATTTATAAAGAGTAATCGAACTTATGAAATGAGACCAATTTTTCTTATGATAATTTCTTTCGCAAAATCAATATATAGGCCGATTTGAGGTGTATTTGGATTTTCTTAATAAGTGTGATTTGTGGATTTTGATGTGATTTTTTTCCTTTGCAGGTTTTTTAACTATTTGGTGATTGAATATTATAAATTTTACAATAGTGTTATGCAAACATTTGAGTGTGAAGGAACTAGTCACCAATATCCCTGTCCATGAAAGCATTGCTAGAAATGTCAGTTTCCTTCCAAAACATTGTTTTGTTTGTATTGACTTTCTTTGAATTTGCGTGGGATGGTGTTATGGTGTCTTCCTTCTAGAACATTGTTTTGTTTGTATTAACTTTCTTTGAATTTATGTGGGATGATGTTATGGTGTCTTTGTGATTATGAAAGCATTACAGGTAATGTCTATTTTTTTCTAAAACATTATTTGGTTTGTATCATCTTCTTTGAATTTGGAACAATAGGTTTCTCTTGAAAAAATTTCTTATGATTTTACGATTTCACGATCCATTTTTATGATCCGAGTTTATTTTTTATTTTTCATATCACGTCAAAAATGCATTTTTGATAACCTTATATATATATATATATATATATATATATATAACTACTAGTTGTAATATATCATTCGAGTATCAACAACAACATTAACATATAAATAGTACATGAATTACTTGAATGGTTATAAATCAAAATGGAAGAGGATTGCAATTTGATTATTGGTAGAGGACCTATTGTTATATTCTGAAACTATTTTAATGTGGTTTTTCCATGTCTCGTCTTAGGAGCTTAGAGGTAGTTTGTTTAATGGAAATTAGTATTCTAGAAATCATTTTCTAACTTTCATGTGTTTGTTTGTCATTAAAAATGTTGGTTAATGAAAAACACTTTCAAGTCAAAGAAAAATTTGGTTTGGTTTTCAGGAAAGTGTTTTCCTTTTATTTTGGGCGGAAAACATTTTCTATACGTTGTGGAAAATTTAGAAATGTCATATTATTTGCTAAATATACCAAATTCGATCTTCAAACTTTTGGTTGCTATATATATATTTTATTTTAAATATTTTTTTTCAGTTTCATCCATTAGAATTTAATTTTTATATTAACTTAGGTCCTCATTTTTTTTAATTATTATTTGCTTTTCCCTTATGATTTTTTAATTAAAATTTTTTATCTATTAAATTTGGTCTTTATTCTTTTGATTGTTACTTATTTTATTTGAAATAATTTATGAAATAGTAATTATTATTATTTTAATTTCTTCATCTTTTAATTTTTTATTTGTTAGATTTGATCTCTATTATTTTGATTATTATTTATTTTATTTGAGATAATTTATGAAATTATATTTTTTTTTTCTGAATTTCATTCTCATTTAACTTTTTAATTTATAAGATTTATTCCTTATTATTTTAATAAACTTGAAAAAAATAAAACATTAATAATTTATTTTTCAGCTTATTTTTTATGATATAACTAAACACTAGAAAAAATTTTTTAACTTATTTTCATTATACTACCAAATATCGAAAAATAATTCACTTTCTAAAAATTCACTTTTTAAAAAGAAACTTCTTTCTAGCAACCAAAATAAGCCTCAGATTAATATTATCAACTAGGTATTATCCCAATCAATGTCATTTTTTTTCATCATCTTCCACTTGACTAAGTAGGTCTAAAACATTATATATTTTACAAATATTTCAAAAATAATTGTTTTTATAAATTGAAATATTGTTTACAACAATCTCATTTGTTATCGCAACATATCAAATATATAATAATACTAATGATCCATAAGTTTACCTCTAATAACAATTAGTTTGTTGTCTGTTAGTTGTTGTTAGGAACTTTTCAACAATAATGTGATTAAACTCGATACTAGCTAATCAATATACTCATATAAGTTTGAAAGTAAACTAGGCAAAAATTAACCTAACTTGACTCATTTAACTTAGCAAATGCATTCACAAATATGTCAACCCCATCAAACTCTGATATGATTTATAAAAAATCAAAAACATTAATTTAATATTTTTTATTCAGAAGAGTCAAACCGAATCAACCCATGACCTAGGCCATAGATTTGACTAGGTTTAACAACTTTGGCTTTTAGAATTTTTTTTGTATTATTATTATTATTATATATTCCATATACAAAAAAATATATCAATATGTGAACAATCTTCATAAAAATAAACTCATTTAAAAGAATCAACTAATACATTTCTATTATAAGATTAAAAAAAATACAAGATGATACAATTCATGAGTCATATTTCTTCACACAAAGATTCTATCATGTCTTTCAATAAAAAAAAAAATTGAACAAAAACAGACCTTGAAACTTTCTTCATCTAAACAAGGCACCAAAAAAAGATTATGCCTCGTGGTAAGTTCAAAAGCATATAAAGATTATGCCTCGTGGTATCTTCATAAAATTAAATGAATGTTTTAAATTAAAACATAAAGACAATAGAAATTTAATTAGGATTTATGTGTAATCCACAACCTCTTGAATTGATACATTCATTTGTACTGGACATGACCTCTAACTGTTTTCTTAAATAGTAAATATATGGGTAGATGCTCCATTGAGTTAAAGAATGATTGAGAGAATATGATCTCAAGTTTGTAGATTGTTTGGACAATATTCATTTTAAGCTCCTCCATGTTTTGGTTATACAACTTATTAAAACATATATCTTTAAAAAAAAAATGATTAATCTTCGTGAGTGCATCCCATATCCCTTTTCAAAAAAATCCTAGTAATAAAGTAGAATGAGTGTTTGCATAAACACGTGACAACATGACTTTTCATTCCATATAATTTGTCATCCTCCAAATTCACCCATCTAGATATGTTTAAAGCATATCCATCAAGAAAACACAAACCCTTAAGTCATTGTTAGATAAGTAATTGTGCATTCTTATTTAAGGTGAAGTTGGCTTTGGACTTTACGCCTCTTGACCCATAATAAACTAGCTCCATATTCTTATAATGGCAAAACAAAGGTATATTCATTTTAGCCTTCATGTTGTCCTTTATCTTCTCTTTCACATCCATCACAGTGTTAAAAATGTTTTCAAACATATTTTTTTTATATGTATGACACTTAGATTATGATGGATAATATTAGTCTTTCAATAAGAAAGCTCCCGAAAAATACTTTGCTTTACCCAATTATAGGTCACACCAAAACTAAACTTTTATCTATCAAATTGAAAATCAAACACAATATCTTTGTACTACGAGACCACTTCATACAATTCTTCACCTGACAGTACTAGTGATGCAATATCCTTTTTAACTCTACCTACAAAGAAGTCATTTATGTTCATTTTACACCTATGATCGGTTGGTAAGAACCTAATATGGCAAACAAAAAAATATATTTTACCATGATTTGTTAAGGTGAAGGCCTTGTTATTTTTCATATAGTATGAACATGATAATTTTTCATGCGTGCTTCAACCAAAAATTATCATTTGTTATACCACAATGTTTAGAAAGAAGGTATCATAAGTGATAATATTAGAATGATCTAACTTCTAATTAAATATTATAAACCTACTTGTAAACGATATTCCTTTTATATCAATAGCTATATCATTATAAGAAAAAAAATATAGTAATCATAAATAATAATAGTTTTATCATCATGATTAAAATATAATTATTAAAATTAATTATACAACACTTATATCTCACACTCATTAGAAACAATATTTTTTTTATAAGAATATCATGAGTTAAAAGAATTATATAACTTTACTAAGATGAATTAATATTATTGAAAAAAAATACACAAAAACTCCTTGAAATATATATGTTATTTAGAATTGAAGAATTCAACATATCACCAAGACCAAGTGTAGCATGTTGTGAGGGCCTATTATGATTAATTTTCATAAATATTGTAATACATACTATTTTGTTTGGATTTTATATTTTAATAAAGAAAATAGTAAGAAAATACTATAAACTCGTATATAAAAACAATAATATATGACCATTAATTTCAATAAAAGAAATATGAATCATTGACATATAGGGAAAATGAATAAATTAAAGATTTGTAATTGATGAATTGATTTTTTATTAGTATATTTTTACTAGAAAATATCAAATTAAGAAAGATTTATGGGTAAATATTTTCAGGAAAACAAGCATGCTCTAATGAAGTGCATTCAGCTCGACAATATGCCAAGTCTCAGCATACTAAGTCTGGCATTGGCCAGACCTCGATGCGATTGGGCTTTGTAATATGCTGATACGACTAAAAGATTGATGTTTTCTCTCAAATACAAGAGTGTCGAAGTAATAAATAACCCGGTAAGATCGGGGTCGAACCACGGAAAGGTTAATTGTATAAATTATAAATAACAGCAATACAACAACAACAAGAATAATAATAATAGTAATAGTAATAGTAGTAGTAGTAGTAGTAGTAGTACTAATAATAATAATAGAAGAAGAAAAAAAAAGAAGAAAAAAAAGTTGATGAGAATTTTGAGATGGAAGATCAATGTAAGAATTAAACAATGATAATAACAAATGTCAAA
>NW_011500175.1:289446-290420 GCF_000495115.2 Populus euphratica
CTAAATGCATGGAAAATGCCTCCTTTTATAGGCCAAAATTAGGAACTATTGATTTGATGACTAATTGATGAGTGAGTGGACAACTCTTAACTTGTTAACAACCCTTATCTTTTTTTGTCTGAATAAAATATCATTGATAACATTAGAATTTGAATCATACCTCCATATGTAATTATAGGAAATTGTCTTAGCTTTTTAGAAGAAAACAAATTGAGGTCATTTGGACTTCTAAAACTCAAGATATGAGTTGAACACTAAACAATGTCTAGGCTGCATGACATATTTGGACTTCTTTGTTCTTAGCTTTTTAGAAGAAAAAAAATTAAGGTAATTTGGACTTCTAGAACTCAAGATATGGGTAGAACACTAAACAGTGTCTAGGTTGCATGACAGATTTGGACTTCTTTGTTGTTGTTACAATTTCGACTTGAAAATAGCTTTATTATAACTAAAACTCTATATGAAATTTTAGATCTATATCTTTCCATCCATATAAATTAGACCTAAATCTAAGATTTACAGCTCCAGATATGACTCAATTACCGAACAGTATTCCAGTTTGAACTACACCAGCATCTCTTTTCTAAGTTTGACCATCTCTTTGTCCTTTCAATTTCAGTACTTAAACTCATCAATCAATCCTTTGATTTATATGATAGACCTGTATTTAAGATGAACATTTACCAAAAATTAAAGGTATCTTATATTATTATATATATTATTATAAAACATGCTTTAGTTAAGGAGTTATTGATACTTCAATTGCAAAATAATGATATCAAACCTTGATAAAAATTCACTTTTAAGTACTAATTACACCTCCCAACCAGCTTATTACTAGTCCCTATTAATCAAAGCGTTAAAATAGAAAACAATTTACAAATTCCACAAAGCAAGGCATTCATCATTTAACTTCTATTAATCTATCCAGATAAACAAACTCTCATTAAATTTATATATATGCTTAATAAATT
>NW_011500175.1:290578-291334 GCF_000495115.2 Populus euphratica
TATATACATATAATTTAAAAACATCATGCATCTTTAACCCATGTAACGAGCTCTCGACTAATGACTCCTAAACCAGTTGCTCTAGGGGCATTAGGTATTGAGACACCCCTTTAAACTTAATAACTCGGGTTGCAGATATTCATACATAAATAGTGCAATATTTGATTCTCTTAAGCTTTTTTTCTCAACTCATGTAACAAGCGTTGGGCCAATAGCTCCTAAGTTAGTTGACTTTAGAGTATTAGGTGTTAAAACACTCCTTTGGACTTAATTGTTTAAGTTAGGGAGGCTACGAAACCAAATTTATCTACATTTTTATTATCATTATTTTTTGTGTTTTTTTTTATTTTTTTACAATTTATATACTATCTCTTTTCCTTAGTTGTTGCCTTTAATAAAAAAACATAAATAATATAATAATCTAATATGCAACCCACAATCATATGTTAAAGCGTGTGTGTGAAAATAAAGGTTTAAAAATACTTATTAAATAAGTATATGAGCAGAATTAATTGATAACAATGTGAGAGTTTGTAAACCGGAATATTTCAAGAAGCATTTTAATAGACCTTGTTATGAATATTGCAAATAACCATTGAAAAATATTAACCAAGATGCGTGTCAAGAGTCAATAAAAATTTTCTTTACTCTACCATCTTAGTAACAACAGTTTGCAAATGGTTGTTGAAAAAGAAAACACAGTCAGTTTTTTTTTTTAATTTCAACTACTATCCTCTTCCTTTAAACAAAATGAGT
>NW_011500175.1:291596-292465 GCF_000495115.2 Populus euphratica
GAGTGAAAGATTGTAGTTGGTCAATCAATTATTCAGCAGTAGCAGCAGAGATTATGATTTGTCATGCCAAAGATGTTAGAAATTCTTGTTCCACAACATAATCAAGAAAAGACAACAATTTATCATAAAATTATTAACATTTAACAGACTTATAGGTTTATTATGAATGTACAGTTGAGCCCAAGAGGTAATATGAAAGATCTCTTCCAATGCATGCAAACCACTTGGTAAGGGAATGGAGGCATCAGTGTATTTAAACATTTCATTCATTCGATCAGACATTGTGGAGACCAGTAGTTCCTCTCTAAATTTTTTTTCCAATTATGTTCTTTTGTGCTAAAGTTTTAGGGACAACCCCCATAACTTGATTACCTCATAAAAATGCAGCTATTAACACTCCCCTTATTAACCTAAGGTTGTCTTCCCCATACACTAAATGAATCTTTCTCTTAGCTAGTACCTGACCAAGATGATTTGCTGATTCTAAAAACTCTATTCCTTTCTAGGATTAAATCCACCGAAGACATAAATGTTTCCTATGTGATAACTTGAGGAACCTGTCATTTCTAGACACTTCTATATCTATTGAATGTATAAATTGAGTAGAAATGAAGGGAAGGAAGAGAAGATTTTATAGATGAGAACTTGAAAATGAAATCATACTACCTATATATAAGTCAGCTAGAGTCTCATACACACTCTCTTCTTTTATTCATTTATTTTATTTTTATTTATTTATTTATTTATTGAAAAAGCATGTGTAGGTAGTTATGATTATGGCTCACTCTTTCCTTTGTTTTTACGTCCAAGAACGACTTATTTTATGGAATTGTGGCCATAAATTATAAATTGCATGATGCACATCTTTA
>NW_011503644.1:0-790 GCF_000495115.2 Populus euphratica
GATAAGAGTTAACAAAGCAAAGGAAAGGAATTGAAAGGCATAAAATTGATATTAAGGAAAGCAAAGCATAAACATTACAAAAAATATGATCTTGATCTGGAGACCAAGATGCCTAAATACATGGCAAATGCCTCCTTTTATAGGCCAAAATTGGAAACTATTGATTTGATGACTATCTTTATCTTCTCTTGACTTGGTGACAATCCTTATCTTCTCTTGTCTGCCCAAAACATCATTGTTAACGTCAAACTTGGAGCCACTTGAAAACATGAAAGTTGTAGGAAATTCTTTCAGCTTTCTTGTGTAAAAACTTCAGCTCATTTCGACTTCTAGAATGCCAGATATGGCCAAAATACTAAACAGTGCTTGGGCTGGAGGACAGATTCGGGCTTCTTTGTTGTTGCTATAATTTGGACTTGAAAATGACTTCTTTAGATCTTGGACTCCTATGAAAGTTGTAGGCCTATATCTTACCTTTCCATCCATATAAAGTAGACCAAAATCTGAGATCTGTAGCTCTAAATATGACCCAATTACCGAACAGTGTTCCGGTTTGGATTGCACCGACATCTCTTTTCTAAGTTTGGCCATCTCTTTATCCTTTCAATTTCAGTTATTAAATTCATCAATCAATCCTTTCATTTATGTGATAAACCTGCATTTAAAATGAACATTTACCATAAGTTAAAGGTATCTTATATTATTAGATATATTATTATAAAACATGTTTTAGTTAAGGAGTTATTGATACTTCAAGTGCAAAATAATGATACAAAACCTTGATAAAAAT
>NW_011503644.1:804-9279 GCF_000495115.2 Populus euphratica
GTTAAAGAGTTATTGATACTTCAAGTGCAAAATTATGATATAAAACCTTAATAAAAATGCACTTTTAAGTACTAATCACCGAACAAAAAAGATTTGTTACAAAAATTGCATTCTACATTCATATTTTCTAAGTTCGATATGAAATCTGGATTTTGGCAAATCTAGATTGATCCTAAAGATAGAAACAAGGCTGCTTTTACAGTTCCTTTTGGCCAATACGAATGGAATGTCATACCATTTGGACTAAAAAAACTCCATTTGAATTTCAACGCATCATGAATAATATTTTTAATGCACACTCAAAATTCTGCATTGTTTACATTGATAATGTACTTATTTTTTCACATTCCATATATCAACATTTCAAACATCTACATACTTTCTTCTATACTGTAAAACAAAATGGTCTAGTTGTTTCTAAAACAAAAATTTCTCTCTTCCAAACTCGTGTCCGTTTCCTATGCCATTATATTTGTCAAAGCACTGTAACGCCAATAGAGAGGTCTTTTACCTTTACAAACAAATTTCCTAATAAGATCACCGATAAAACCCAATTACAAAGGTTTTTAGGTAGTCTTAATTATATTCTAGACTGCTACCCTAATATTAGCCGTCTAGCCAAACCTTTACATGATAAGTTAAAAACAAGACCCATTCCTTAGTCCGACCTCCATACCAACCTAATCAAACAGATTAAGAAGCTGGTTCAGACTATTCCCCTCCTCCATCTAACTAACCCATTAGCTCCTAAGATAATCAAGACTGATGTCTCTGACCTAGGTTATGGCAAAATTCTCAAAGGTTATGGCAGAATTCTCAGACAAATTCAAGATGAAAAAAAGCAGATCCTTCAATACACATCCGCCCACTGCAACGAATGCTAGAAAAATTACTGCACTATAAAAAAAAAAGATCCTTTCAATTGTTCTCTATATTACAAAATTTCTAAGTGATTTACTAAATCAAAAATTTCTTTTACGTGTTGACTGCAAATCCGCAAAAGAAGTTCTACGAAAAGATGTCCAAAATCTTGTTTCAAAACTGATTTTTGCTAGATGGCAAGCTATTTTAAGCATTTTTTATTTTGATATTGTCTACATTAAAGGAGATTCAAATTCCATTCCTGATTTCCTAACCCGAGAATTCCTTCAAAACAGGTCTTGATGCCTCCGAAAGCAAAGGCCAAAGCCCCTCAAACCCAGCCTACAAAACTAGAGAGCCCCAAGCCCTCTACAAAACTCATGTCTTCAACTATCCTAGTTGCCAAACTAATCAAATCCTGATATGAGGTCGTTATTAAAGAAGAAGAAACTACAAAACCCCAAAAGGTACAAACAGACGCAGTTCAACAATGGGTTGACACCATATCTAAATCACTAGAATTACTACTGGCATTATAAAAAGTGTCTAAAGAAACTTTCGGTGACTCCGTATCTCAAATAGGTAGTATTTCAAAACCACTTTCAAAACCTCAACGAGGCATTTCTACTTAAAAACCCCTCCTTTCTTTACAATAAACCAGTTTTCCAAAAACCAAATCCAAATATATTTTCAAAACTACTTTCCAAAATATTTTAACTATGGAAGAAGGATTTTACATTGCTTCTTCCAAAATTTTCCCTTCAAACTAGTTCTACAAACCCCAGAATTTAGCCAAACCACAATCCTATTATGCCACAATCCTTGAGGTTACTAATTCTGTCAAATTCAAAGACTTCAAACTTGATTCTGGTCACACTGAACCGGTATATTCTACATGTATCATTCACAAGTCATTCAACTTAACGACTAGGGATAACCCTTACATAAACTTCTTTCCTTCCCCATAAACTTCCATACAAACCCCCAGGAATTCAATACTTCCTATTGTACTAGGATTACCAACAGGTATGGTTCAATGCCTTCCTCCTACAAAATCCAAATCATGGTCATTCTTGCATTTTCTACTTCCATAATGACATGAACACTACAAAACCCCCCCTTTAGTTCCTCTAATGGTGGAACTACTATGGTTGTCATGTTGACTACCTTAAAGACCATCCTTTGGTTGAAAACAGCTACCTCCATTTCAAAAATAATTTTCAACCAGCTTCTTCTGAAAGGAAGTTCTTTTCTTTGCTCAGTTTTTGTACAAAATGTTTTGTGTCGTGGGTATGTTCATGGTTTTATGATTATAATCTACAAAACAGACATCCAGTTCTTGTTTGTAAATTCAAAATCAAATGGTGGGATTCCTTTGTAGCTGAATCTAAAAGTTCCAAATTAGCTATTACGGAATGGTTACAAAAACATCAGATAGCTCCCATTATTGATCATCATCCTCAATCAAAGTTCCTAGCCAAAAAGGTTCAAATGATAGCTCTCCTTACCTCTGCTAGAATTGAATAAGAATACTTACAAATCATCCAAAGCATTATACAAAGCCAAGACCTGAAAACGGTCTTGTCCCAATCAAGCTCATTTGGATCGATATCTCCTGCCATTTCCCTTGGAAATGATAATGAAGATGACTGTTTTGGTATTCTACCACCTATCAAGCGACACTAAAAGAAAAATGATTAGCACTTAAAAGCGCATTTTTATCATGGTTTTATATCATCATTTTACACTTGAAGTATCAATAACTCCTTAACTAAAGCATGTTTTATAATAATATATCTAATAATACAAGATACCTTTAATTTGTGGTAAATGTTCATTTTAAATGCAGGCCTATCACATAAATGAAAGGATTGATTTATGACTTTAAGAACTTAAATTGCAAGGGCAAAGAGATGACCAAAATTAGAAAAGAGATGTCGGTGCAATCCAAACCGGAACACTGTTCGGTAATTGGGTCATATCTGGAACTATAGATCTCAGATTTAGGTCTACTTTATATGGCTGGAAAGGTAAGACATAGGCCTACAACTTTCATATGGAGCCCAAGATCTAAAAAGGCCATTTTCAAGTCCAAATTGTAACAACAACAAAGAAGCCTGAATTTGTCCTCCAGCCCGAGCACTGTTCAGTATTTTGGCCATATCTGGAGTTCTAGAAGTCCAAATAAGCTGAATTTTTTACACAAGAAAGCTGAGACAATTGCCTATAATTTTTATGTTCGAGTGGCTCCAATTTTGACGTTATCAATGACATTTTGGGCAGACAAGAGAAGATAAGGATTGTCACCAAGTCAAGAGTTGGCCACCCACTCATCAATTAGTCATCAAATCAATAGTTTCCAATTTTGGCCTATAAAAGGAGGCATTTGCCATGCATTTAGGCATCTTGGTTTCCAGATCAAGATCATGCTCTTTCTTTCTCTCTTTGTATTTTTTGTAATGTTTATGTTTTGCTTTCATTAATATCAAGTTTATGCCTTTCATTTCCTTTCATTTACTTAGCTAACTTTTATCTTGTTTATGTTCTTATTTTGTTTATTTATTTTTCTTTCTTTTATTATGTCTAGCTAAGTTTATTATGTCAAGGTGAAAAGGTTACACTAATGGTGTAAGAATAAGTATAGTGTAAACTCAAAATGGACTTTAATGTTTGATACTAACATGTTTTGTATTTGTTATCTTGTTCACTCTTTAATACTTTGCTTGTTAAATGACTAATCTTGATTTATGTTGTATAACACTTGGTACAACAAATGCTTGGCACTTTCATAGTTCATACTGTATGGTATAACCGACACCTGTTGTTAACATAAGTTATAATCATGAATGCATGACGAGATTTACAAGTATTAGCATTAATCGAATAAGATGACTAATGTAATCATGTTAACAATCTATAATCTGATTGAAACCTCCTTTGTGTGTGGTTTTCAATTGACTAATAAGAGCTTATACTATACTTATTTGACATACTATTAGTGGATCCTCTGACCTTGACATTTATCATTATCGTTGTTAAATCTTTACGTTAATATTCCTTCTCAATGTTCTCATCTTCTTCTTCTTCTTCTTCTTCTTCTTCTTCTCCTTCTTTTTCTTTATTATTATTATTGTTATTATTATTATTGTTGTTATTGTTATTATTATTGTTGTTGTATAACTGTTGTTTATAATTTGTACAATTAACCTCCCTGTGGTTCGACCCCGGTCTTGCCAGGTTATTTATTACTTTGACACTCCTGCACTTGGGAGAAGACATCAATCTTTTAGTCATGTCAAAAAAGGAGTATTTTTCAAGCTTTTTCAAGTTCATCTATTTAGAGCTATATCTTTTTTACTCACCTGTTTTGAGTCCTTTTTTTATTTTAAGTCCCTTTGTTTTGGACTTTCTTTTTACAAATATTACTTGCTACTACAAACAAACAAATCCAGTGTCGGTGGCAAGAAGACAATAGATAAAAGTTCCACAAAAAACATGGGCTTTTTCCATTTTGTCATCACCCAATCATGGGAAACAATACCACATGGGTTCACATGGGTTCTGACGGAATCTCCAACAAGACATTTTGGCCTCTTCCATGTCAACTCGTTTATAAAAGGGGACTCTTCAATCTTTACAAGGCAGACTATCATTTTTCCTGAGAAAATTTTATTCTCCCTTAGAACTTATACCTGTAACCTTTTTCCGCTCTCCTCTATATCCAATATCTCTTGTATTAATTTACATTATAAATTTATGTAACATTCTATTTTCATTATTTTCATTTTTGTTATATTTTATGTATGTTAAGTATGCTCTGTGTTTGATCAAGAATCCTGACATTGTTGGTCTTGCCTTGTTCATTCGGATCAAAAATATGTTCATAATTTATATATTTCTTTGATGTTTATTTTATATATTTCTTTGATGATTTCATAAAATCATTATATAGGCTGGAAACCTGTGACCATGTTTGATGATTTCTTAACTAAACCATGTTTTCTAATATGGATTTTAATGTTTGATACTAACATGTTTTGTATTTGTTATCTTGTTCACTCTTTAATACTTTGCTTGTTAAATGACTAATCATGATTTATGTTGTATAACACTTGGTACACCAAATGCTTGGCACTTTCATAACCCATACTTTATGGTATAACCGACACCTGAGCTATGAAAGGAACTTGATTTGTTGTTAACATAAGTTATAATCATAAATGCTTGACGAGATTTACAAGTATTAGCATTAATCAAATAACATGACAAATGTAATCATGTTAACAATCTATAATCTAATTGGAACCTCCTTTGTGTGTGGTTTCCAATTGACTAATAAGAGTTTATACTATACTTGTTTGACATACCATTAGTGGATCCTCTAACCTTGACTTTTGTTATTATCATTGTTTAATCCTTACATTAATCTTCCATCTCAAAGTTCTCATCAACTTCTTCTTTTTCTATTATTATTATTATTATTATTATTATTATTATTACTATTACTATTACTACTACTGCTATTATTATTATTGTAATTAGTGTTATTATTGTTGTTGTTGTTGTTACTATTATTGTTGTTTATAATTATTGTTTATAATTTGTACAATCAACCTCCCTATGGTTCGACCCCGGTCTTGCCAGGTTATTTATTACTTTGACACTCCTGCACTTGGGAGAAGACATCAATCTTTTAGTCTTGTCAAGTTTTTGGCGCCATTGTCGGGGAGGTAAGTTCCTGTACAAATTATAGTATTTATTTTATTTTCTCTTTTCACTTTTCTTGTATATAACTTTGTTTCTTTTGTTTGGTTTCCCTCTATTTTGTTTTCTTCCTCTTTCTTTTGGTTTTTTCTTCTTTTTATTTTATTCCTACACGTGCATGAGAGTGTGGTCACATACATTAAGTGGTAGACTTTGTAGGGTATCCTCATCATTTTCAGAAAATATGGCCGAAGAAGATAATCAATCACTTTGTAATGAGAATAACCATGCTAGAACACTTAGAGACCACATGAATCCCACAAGAACAAGTGCACCATCATGCATAATTTTTCCTCCTGATGCATCTCATTTTAATTTTAAGCCAGGCATTATTCAACTTTTACCTTCTTTTCATGGCTTAAAATTGAAAAATCCATACTTGTATTTAAGGGAATTTGAGGAGGTTTGCAACACATATAATGATTCAAATTATAGCATGAACACCTTTAGATTAAAGCTTTTTCCATTTTCATTAAAAGATAAAGCTAAAACATGGCTATAAAATTTAAGACCAGGATCCATTCGTGCTTGGGATGAAATGCAACAAAAGTTTTTAAAGAAGTTTTTCCCATCTCACAGAACAAACTCTTTCAAAAGACAAATCACCACTTTCACTCAAAAACCAGAAGAAACATTTTACCAATGTTGTAATAGGTATCGAGACTTGCTTAATACTTGCCCTCATCATGGTTTGAAACATAGAGATTGGTTTCATATTTTTATGAAGGGTTAACACCTAGAGATAGTCAAATTGAATTGATGTGCAATGGAACTTTTGAAGATAAAGACCTTAATGAAGCAATGGAGTACTTAGACTTGTTAGCTGAAAATGCTCAAAATTGGGACACCGCGGGTACTTATGAGGCACCGAGTCAAACTCAACCTCATACATCTAGTGGTGGTATGTATAACCTTAGGGAAGATCATGACCTCCAACCCAAGTTTGCATCTTTAGCTAGAAAAGTTGAGGCACTAGAATTGAAAAAGAGTGGTCAATTAAAATCTGTTGAAAACATTGTGTGTCAAACATGTGAAACTAATGAACACTCAACCAATAACTGTCCAACCTTGCCTTCTTTTAAGGAATGTCTCTATGAACAAGCTCATGCTTTAAACAGTTTCCAAAGGGCCAACCATAACCCATACTCACAAATATAAAACCCTGGTTAGAGAAATCACCCAAATTCAATTGGAAGAGTGATAATAACAATGTACAAACTTCACAACCACCGTTTCAAGCACACCATAATTTCCAAAATTCTCATGGATATGCACCTCCTTATGCTCCATCTCCTAGAAGAAATCTTAAGGAAACATTGCATGCATTCATTGAAAAGCAAGAGACAACCAATACTCAACTTGCTCAAAGCATGACATATTTTAAAGATACTCTTGCAAAATTGACATCTGCTCTTAGTTTCCAAGAGAAAGGTAAGTTTCCATCTCAACTACAACAAAATCCCAAGGGGCAATACAATGCAAATGCAAGTAGTCTTGGAAGCCAACACATGGATCAAGCCAAATCAGTCACTACTCTTCGTAGTGGTAAGGTTATTGAAAAACCCACTCTTGAACCTTGTGAGAAAGATGATGAGTCAATCTCTGAGGGTAACGAAGGGGTTGAATTTGAAAATTGCAAAGAAACGACTGATTTCTCGCACTTCTATTTCCTCATGCCATGACCGATCAGGAAGAAATCCATGATAAAAAAGGCACCGAAAATATTGATACGGATCTTTTATCAAAAGTGACAACAGATTCAAGACCCGACATCACACCAATCAATAATTACTTTCCTGATAAATCTCTACTTTCTCTTAGTTCAATGCCTTGGTTTGCTAAAAATATCAATTTTCTTGCTTTAGGATTTTTGCCAGCTCACTGAAGTACAGAAGACAAAAGAAATTTTTTTAGAAACGTGCAAAACTTTTATTCAAACGACCCTTATTCAATTATTGTCCTGATCAAATATTTCAAAGCTGCATTCCCGACAATGAGGTAAGTAATGTCATTAAATTTTGTCACTCTAAGGCACGTGGGGATCATTTCTTATAAAAAAAAAAAGGATTGTAGAAATCTTATAGAATGAATTTTACTGGCCCACCATATTCAAGGAATCACATGCATTTCGCAAAAACTGTGAAAATTGTCAAAAGGTGGGATTTATTTCAAAACACAGAGAATCTTTAGATAATCTTCTATTGACTCTTAAGTCTCATCATAGTCGAGATAAGCATCGTGTGCAATTCATGATTTATGGCCACTATTCCATAAAGAACATTCTCGACATAGTCTTGGGAATCTGACTAAAAAAGACCCTCTTTGCCAGTTTTTAACAAAACTAGATGGGAAGCTTATCCCCGACCCATAGAGGGCGTTTAAGCCGTTCTTGGACATAAAACCAAGGGAAGATGTGAGCCATAATCACAAATGCGATTTGAGTTTTAGTTTGTAAAAACTTGTGTCTCTTAGTTTCATTAATAGCATAATATTTGTGTTTTGTTATTTCTTATTTTTGTTTTAGTGTGTTTCAGGTTTGTCAGTGTTCGTTATTTCAGGTGATATCTTCTATACTCTATCTTTCTACCTTAGAACATTGAGAACAATGTCTCGTTTTGGTTGGGGGGGGAGTAGTAGTTGATAAAAAAAATTATTTTTCATTTTATAAAGCATGTGAAAAATTGTTGTTACTAGGATGATAGAGTAAAGGAGCTCTTTTGTTAAAGTGACTCTTGAGACGCATCTTAATAACCATTCTTAATAAGGTTTATCATAATACTTCTTGAAATATTCAGGTTTACAAACTCTCACATTATTATCACTTAATTCTGCTCATATAGTCATTTAACA
>NW_011503747.1:0-8754 GCF_000495115.2 Populus euphratica
ATCATGCATCTTTAACCCATGTAACGAGCTTTCAGCTAATGACTCCCAGACCAGTTAGTCTTAGGGCATTAGGTGTTAAGACACCCCTACGAGCTTAGTAACTCGGGTCGTAGATACTGATATGTAGATAGTACAATAGATACTGATATGTAGATAGTGCAATGTTTGATTCCCTTAAGCTTTTCTCCTCAACCCATGTAACAAGCGTTGGACCAATAGCTCCCAAGTCAGTTGACTTTAGGGTATTAGGTGTTAAAACACCCCTTCGGGCTTAATTGCTTAGGTTAGGGAGGCTACGAAACCAAACTTATCTACATTTTTATTATCATCATTTTTTTTTCTTTTTTTTCTTTTTTTTTAATTATATACAATCCCTTTTCCCTTAGTTGTTACCTTTAACAAAAGAACATAAATAATGTAATAATCCAATATGCAACCCACAATCATATGTTAAAGTGTGTGTGTGTAAATTAAGGTTTAAGAATACATGTTAAATAAGTATACGAGCACAATTAAGTGGTAACATTGTGAGAGTTTGTAAATCTAAATATTTCAGGAAGTATTATAATAGACCTTGTTAAGAATGGTTACTAAGATGCGTCTCAAGAGTCACTTTAACAAAAGAACTCCTTTATTCTGCCATCCTAGTAACAACAATTATGCACATGCTTTATGAAATGAAAACAATTTTTTTTTTATCAACTACTACCCTCTCCCCCCAACCAAAACGAGACATTGTCCTCAATGTTCTAAGGTAGAAAGATAGAGTATAGAAGATATCACCTGAAATAACGAGCACTGACAAAACTCGAAACCCCCTAAAACGAAAATAAGAAATAACAAAACACAATAATAAAACCAAAAGACACAAGTTTTTACAAACAAAAAAAAAATTCAAATCACAGTTGTGAATGTGGCTCACATCTTCCCTTGGTTTTACGTCCAAGAACAGCTTAAACGCCCTCAATGGGTCGGGGATAGGCTTCCCATCTAGTTTTCTTAAAAACTGGCAAACAGGGTCTTTTTTAGTCAGATTCCCAAGACTAAGTCAAGTATGTTCTTTATAAAAATGGGTTCATAAGTCAAGAATTACATGATGCTTAACTCGATTATGATGAGACTTAAGAGTCAATAGAAGATTATCTAAAGACTCTCTGTGTTTTGAAATAAATCCCACCTTCTGACAATTTTCACAGTTTTTGCGGAATGCATCTGACTCCTTGAATATGATGGGCCAGTAAAATTCACTTTGTAAGATTTCTACAATCCTCTTTTTTGATGAGAAATGATCCCCACATGCCTTAGAGTAACAAAATTTAATGAAATTACTTACCTCATTGTCGAGAATGCATTTTTGAAATATTTGATTAGAACAATAATTGAATAAGTAAGGGTCATCCCAATAAAAATTTTGCTCGTTGCTCAAAAAAATTTTTTTGTCTTCAATACTCTAATGAGTTGGCAAAAATCCTGAAGCAAGAAAATTGATATTTTTAGCAAACCAAGGCATTGAATTAAGAGAAAGTAGAGATTCATCAGGAAAGTAATCATCGATTGGTGTAATGTCGGGTGTCGAATCTGTTGTCACTTTTGATAAAAGATTCGCATCAACCTTTTCGATGCCTTTTTCATCCTCGATTTCTTCCTGATTGGTCATGGCATGAGAAAATGGAAGTGCTGGCGGAGAATCAGTCGTTTCTTTGCAATTTTCAGATTCAACCCCTTTCTTTCCCTTAGAAATTGACTCATCATCTTTCTCATAAGGTTCAAGAGAGGGTTTTTCAATAACCTTACCACTGCGGAGAGTAGTGACTGATTTGACTTGATCCATGTGTTGGCTTCTGGAACTACTTGCATTTGCATTGTATTGCCCCTTAGGATTTTGTTGTGGTTGAGATGGAAACTTACCTTTCTCTTGGAAACTGAGAGCAGATGTGAATTTTGCAAGAGTATCTTTAAAATCTGTTATGCTTTGAGCAAGTTGAGTGTTGGTTGTCTCTTGCTTTTCAATGAATGCATACAAAGTTTCCTCAAAATTTCTTGTAGGAGGTGGAGCATAAGGAGGTGCATATCCATGATAATTTTGGAAATTATGGTGTGCTTGAAACTGTGGTTGTGAAGTTTATGCATTGTCACTCTTCCAACTAAAATTTTGGTGATTTCTCCAACCAGGATTGTATGTTTGGGAGTATGGGTTGTGGTTGGGCCTTTGGAAAGTGTTTAAAGCATGGGCTTGTTCATGGAGACATTCCTTAAAAGAAGGCAAGGTTGGACAATCGTTGGTTGAGTGTTCATTTGTTTCACAGATTTGACACACAATGTTTTCAACAAATTTTAATTGACCACTCTTTTTCAATTCTAGTGCCTCGACTTTTCTAGCTAAAGATGCAAACTTGGCTTGAAGGTAATGATCTTCCCTAAGGTTATACATACCTCCACTAGATGTATGAGGTTGAGTTTTACTCGGTGCCTCATATGTACCCGCGGTGTCCCAATTTTGAGCATTTTCAGCTAACAAGTCTAAGTACTCCATTGCTTCATCAGGGTCTTTATCTTCAAAAGTTCCATTGCACATCAATTCAACCATTTGCCTATCTTTAGGTGTTAACCCTTTATAGAAATGTGAAACCAATCTCCATGTTTCAAAACCATGATGAGGGCAAGTACTAAGCAAGTCTCGATACCTATCCCAACATTGATAAAATGTTTCTCCTGGTTTTTGAGTGAAAGTGGTGATTTGTCTCTTGAAAGAGTTTGTTCTATGAGATGGGAAAAACTTCTTTAAAAACTGTTGTTGCATTTCATCCCAAGCACGAATGGATCCTGGTCTCAAATTTTGTAGCCATGTTTTAGCTTTATCTTTTAATGAAAAAGGAAAAATAGCCATATTTTAGCTTTATCTTTTAATGAAAAAGGGAAAAGCTTTAATCTGATGGTGTTCATGCTATAATTTAAGTTATTATATGTGTTGCAGACCTCCTCAAATTCCCTTAAATGCAAGTATGGATTTTCCAATTCCAAACCATGAAAAGATGGTAAAAGTTGAATAATACCTGGTTTAAAATTAAAATGAGATGCATCAGGAGCAAAAACTATGCATGATGGTGCACTTGTTCTTGTGGGATTCATGTGGTCTCTAAGTGTTCTAGCACGGTTATTCTCATTATTCTCATTTTGAAGTGATTGATTATCTTCTTCGGCCATATTTTCTGAAAATGATGAGGATACCCTACAAAGTCTACCACTTGATGTACGTGACCACACTCTCATGCACGTGTAGGAATAAAATAAAAGAAAACAGAAAACAAAAGAAGAAGAAATAAGAGAAAAGAAATAAAGTTATATACAAGAAAAGTGAAAAGAGAAAATAAAATAAATATTAGAATTTATACAAGAACTTACCTCCCCGGCAACGGCGCCAAAAACTTGACACGACGAAAAGATTAATGTCTTCTCCCAAGTGCAGGAGTGTCGAAGTAATAAATAACCCGGCAAGACCGGGGTCGAACCACAGGGAGGTTATTTGTACAAATTATAAATAACAATAATACAACAACAATAAGAATAACAACAACAACAACAATAATAATAATAATAACAATAATAATAATAATAATAATAATAATAATAATAATAATAATAATAATAGTAGTAGTAGTAGTAGTAGTAATAATAGTAGTAATAATAATAATAATAAAGAAAGAGAAGAAGAAAAAGATGATGAGAACTTGGAGATGGAAAATTAATGTAAGGATTAAACAATAATAATAACAAATGTCAAGGTTAGAGGTTCCACTAATGGTATATCAAACAAGTATAGTATAAACTCTTATTATTGAATTGGAAACCACACACAAAGGAGGTTCCAATCAGATTATATATTATTAACATGATTACATTAGTCATCTTATTTAATTAATGCTAATACTTGTAAATCTCGTCAAGCATTCATGATTATAACTTATGTTAACAACAAATCAAGTTCCTTTCATAGCTCAGGTGTCGGTTATACCATACATTATGGGCTATGAAAGTGCCAAGCATTTGTTGTACCAAGTGTTATACAACATAAATCAAGATTAGTCATTTAACAAGCAAAGTATTAAAGAGTGAACAAGATAACAAATATAAAACATGTTAGTATCAAACATTAAAGTCCATATTAAGTTTACATTATACTTATTCTCACACCATTAGTGTAACCTTTTCACCTTGACATAATTAACTTAGCTAGACATAATGAAAGAAAGCAAAATAGATAAACAAAATAAGAACATAAAAGTTAACTAAGTAAAGGAAAGGAAATGAAAGGCATAAACTTGATATTAATGAAAGCAAAGCATAAACATTACAAAAAATACAAAGAGAGAAAGGAAGAGCATGATCTTGATCTGGAAACCAAGATGCCTAAATGCATGGCAAATGCCTCCTTTTATAGGCCAAAATTGGGAACTATTGATTTGATGACTAATTGATAAGTGGGTGACCAACTTTTGACTTGGTGACAATCCTTATCTTCTCTTGTCTGCCCAAAACGTCATTGATAATGTCAAAATTGGAGCCAGTTGCAAACATGAAAGTTGTAGGCAATTGTCTCAGCTTTCTTGTGTAAAACATTCAGCTCATTTGAACTTCTAGAACTCCAGATATGGCCAAAATACCGAATAGTGCTCGGGTTGGAAGACAGATTCGGGCTTCTTTGTTGTTGCTACAATTTGGACTTGATAATGGCCTTTTTGGATCTTGGGCTCCATATGAAAGTTGTAGGCCTATGTCTTACCTTTCCATCCATATAAATTGGACCTAAATCTGAGATCTGTAGCTCCAGATATGACCCAATTACCGAACAGTGTACCAGTTTGGATTGCACCGACATCTCTTCTCTAAGTTTGACCATCTCTTTATCCATGCAATTTAAGTTCTTCAAGTCATCAATCAATCCTTTCATTTATGTGATAGACCTGCATTAAAAATAGACATTTATCACAAATTATAGGTATCTTATATTATTAGATACATTATTATAAAACATATTTTAGTTAAGGAGTTATTGATACTTCAAGTGCAAAATGATGATATAAAACCATGATAAAAATGCACTTTTAAGTACTAATCAGTTTTGTTATTGTTTAATCCTTACATCAATATCACATCCCAAAACTTTCTTCAACTCCTTTTTTGTTATTATTCTCTTTAAATCTTTTTCTTTATTTGTAATATTCTCTTCAAATCTTTTTCTTTATTTGTAATTTATATAATTCACCTCCCTGTGGTTCGACCCCGGTCTTGCCAGGTTATTTTACTTTGACACTCCTACACTTGGGATAAGACATCAACTCTTTGATCGTGTCAAGTTTTTGGCGTCGTTGCCAAGGAGGTAAGTTATTGTATAAATTAAATATTTTATTTTATTTTATTTTATTTGGAGGTAAGTTCTTGTATAAATTAAATATTTTATTTTATTTTATTTTCACTTTTATTTGTTTTTCTAATTGTTGTTTCTTTTTCTTTTTCTTTTTCTTTTCTTTCTTTTGTATTTGCATGAGAGTTTGGACACGTACATTAAGTGGTAGACTTTCTAGAAAATCATCATTTTCTTTAGAAAACATGGCCGAAGAAGATAACCAATCAATTCATAATGAGAATAATGAGAATAATCGTGTTAGAACACTTAGAGATCATATGAATCCAACAAGAACAAGTGCACCATCATGTATTGTTTTTCCTCCTGATGCATCTCATTTTAATTTTAAGCCAGGTATTATTCAACTTTTACCCACTTTTCATGGCTTAGAATTAGAAAATCCATACTTGCACTTAAGAGAATTTGAAGAAGTTTGTAACACTTATAATGACTTAAATTGTAGCATGAACACCATCAGATTAAATATTTAATTTATAAAAGAACTTACCTCCCCGGCAATGGCGCCAAAAACTTGACACGATCAAAGAGTTGATGTCTTATCCCAAGTGCAAGAGTGTCAAAGTAAAATAACCCGGCAAGACCAGGGTCGAACCACAGGGAGGTGAATTATATAAATTACAAATAAAGAAAAATATTTGAAGAGAATAATAACAGAAAAGGAGTTGAAGAAAGTTTTGGGATGTGATATTGATGTAAGGATTAAACAATAACAAAACATATGTCAAGGTTATAGGATTCACTAATGGTATTTCAAATAAATATAATATAAACTCTTTTTATTACTCAACTAGAAACCACACACAAAGGAGGTTCTAATTGGATGATTTCTCGTTATTAGCTCATTACAAATTACTAACATGATCATATTAATTATCTTATCTAAGTAATACCATACTTATAAATATCATCAAGCATTCATGTTGCTAGTTTATGTTAACAACAAATCAAGTTCCTATCATAATAACGATGTCGGCCGAAAACTATGAAGGATCAAGCATTTGATGTACCAAATATTATACAACATAAATCTAAATTAACCATTTAATAAGCAAGGTATTAAGAATTAGTAAGATAAAAAGATAAAACATGTTAATAACAATCTTTCTTGGATATAAACATTTAAAGCTCATGTTGAGTTTATATTATACCTATTCTAACACCATTAGAGAAACCTTTTCACCTTGACATAATTAACTTAGCTAAACATTAAGAAGGAGAAAAACATAAATAAACAATATAAGAACATAAACATAATATAAGCTAACTAAGTATACGAAAGGAAATGAAAGAGCATAAACAAGAGATTACTATAGCATGAAAGAAAACTTGAACATTACAAAGATGTAGAGAGAAAGCAAGAAGATAACTTTGATCGGAAAATTAATATGACTAAATACCTGTACAATGCCTCCTTTTATAGGCTAAGTTTCAGAACTATTGATTGATTGAAGAATTGGTGGGCATCCATTGATTTTGTGGCTGGTTTTTGATATTAATGGCTGCTGGTTTTTTGATATTGTGGGCTGATTATTGATATTGTTGGCTGGCCAAAACTTCATTGCTCATATCATAATTATAGCCAACTGAATTGTGGAAGTTGTGGGCAATTGTCTTAGCTTTCCAACAAAAAAAACCAGAGCTCATTTGGACTTCTAGAACTCAAGATATGAGCCAAAAACCGAATAGTGTTTGAGCTATAGGACAGCTTCCGATGTCTTTGTTGTTGCTAAGATTTGAGCTTGAAAACGGCAGAATTGAGTCTTTGAGTCCATATGAAAGTTGTAGGTCTATGTCTTACCTTTCCATCGATATAAAATGGACCTAAATCTGATATCTACAGCTCCAGATATGATCAAATTACCAAACGGTGTTCGAGTTTAGAATGCACCAGCAATATATTGCTAAGTTTGGCCTTCTTTTTATCCTTTCAATTTCAATCCTTAAACTCATCAATCAATCCTTTTATTTATGTGATAGACCTGCATTTAGGATGAACATTTACCATGAATTAAAGGTATATTATATTTTTAGACTTGCTAATATAAAACATGCTTTTGTTAGGGAATGTAATGATACTTTAGGTGCAATATGATGACATAAATCCTTAATGAGAATGCACTTTTAAGTACTAATCATCATTGTTCAATCTAAAGATGAAACGAGTAGTTGTGGGTCTGTTGAGTGGAGATCTGTGAGGGAAATGAGGGTGAATGGCGGATAGATGTAGGTTTGTGGGGGGATTGCTGCTGCTGAAGGTTATGGTTAGCTGAGTGGAAAGAGAGGCTCTAGTTTAGGTGGGGAGTGGTGGAGATACAGTTAGGAAATAGTGGTGGCTTCAGTGAGGGAGAAGAAAGGGTTTAGGTTTTTAGGGTTTCTTTTTTGTAATTTAGGGTTTTTATGGTTCCTCAAATTATGAAAAATTGCCCCCTTTTTTGTGTGTTTTGTGACTTTTATTTATAGGCAAAGTGGCTTGGTTCCTAAAACAGATTGATCCTTCAACTTCTTTTTTTTTTTTTTGCAAATTTTGATTTTTCTATTTTTTTTTGTTTTCTTTGAAAAGAAGTAATATCAATGTCGACTCAATGAGAAAAATTAATAATTATAAAAATAACGTGTTAAAAGTTAAATGCGTTTAAAATACCTTTGAAAATTTTAATTCTTTTAAGACAACATTGAAAATGCTAAAAACGATCCAAATATATCCAAAAAACATTTTTTTTTTTGGGTTTTGTTGTTTTTTACTTTTTATTTTATCTTTTTTTTGAAAATTTATAAAAAACATGGGTTAAGAATTGGGTAGCAACAATATCATACAAATTTTTGTTCAAAACTAGCATCTTAACACTTAGAGAATGATTATTACTTAAAAGTGCATTCTCATTAAAGCTTTGTATCATCATATTGCACTTAAAGCATCATTAAATTCCCTAACTCAAGCATGTTTTATAATAACAAGTCTGATAATATAAAATAACTTTAATTTATGGTAAATGCTCATTTTAAATGCAGGTATATCTCATAATTTAAAGGATTGATTGATGTGATTAACTATTGAAAGTGCAACAACAAAGAAAGGGTTAAGTATATAAAAGAAATGATGATTCAATTCAAACTGGAATACTGTTCAGTCATTGGGTCATATCTGAAGCTGTAGATCTTGGATATCAGTTTGGTTTATATGGTTATAAAGTTAAAACATAAACCTAAAATATTCATGAGAGTTAAAACTCAATCCTACCATTTGGAAGAACAAATCTTAGCATTAAAAGAGAAGTTTGAATCTATCCCCAAATATTGTTCAGTGTTCAGCCTATATCTCAAGTTTTAGA